>NW_017295740.1:0-14786 GCF_001594075.2 Trachymyrmex cornetzi | reverse complement strand
CAGATTTCTTCCTTCGAGGAATCCGTTTATTACCTGAAAGGTGGGGGAAAGTTGTCGCTTCTGACGGAGCATACTTTGAATGAACTTACTTTGTATTGTTTTGTTTAAATAAATACATCTTTTTCATTTAAAAAGGGCGGAAACTTATTCCCATACCCAATACTTAAATCATCGATAGTAACAAAATGAATTATTTTTCAAAGTGTTCAAACAATCTACTTTATTATTTTGAAAAGGTTTTCCAAGCTTTCTTAGGTAAATAAGCCTTTTTTTTCATGAATGTATGGACTTTCAAGATCATAACTGCATTTTAAAAGTGTCCGTTCACAGCCAAAATTGGCCATTTTTAGATTTTTCCTTTGTCGAACAGTGTAATTATATATATATTATATATATATATATATATATATATAATGATAATGAAATTAAATTGATGATCGTAATGACGCACCCTTTTGGCTTCCAGTTGCAGCATTTTGGCGCTTTCTCTTTCGCGATCGTATTGCGTCTTCAAGGTCTGCACTTCCTCGGCTACCATTTTTGTGACTCTTTCCATGTTTTCCTTGTGCACTTTCATTTCGTTAATTTTTTCCTCGCCTACAACAGAAATGAATCGATAGGTTTATTGCGTTTTGCATATCACGATATTATGAAAGATTTTATTTTACCTTTTTGTCGGAGGACCCTTTCCTCTTCCAGCTGCGTAGTCAGCTGCGTCACCTGCTCCTGCGCCTCAAACTCCTGAAGTCGCGCGGAATGGAGTTCCGTTTGTAATCGTGCTATTTCACCGCTCAGTTCTGAAAACGTGAAAACAAATATTTTATTTAGGACTGTTAATTCGTTAATTTTGTTTAAACTCGGTTGTTAACACAATCTCAAGAGCAAATATAAGTAACATCTCCGTAAACCAAATAAAATTAGTTGCACTGACCTTTCACCGTTTGCCTCAAGTCATCCAAATCCTCGAAGTTCGAGTCCACTTCGTCGGACATGTCGAGATGCAATGACTCATCTGGATTGTTATGTAGAAACTTCTGCGCCATGATTTGAGATCTCCGCTTCAGCTCGCGATTTTGTCGGTACCACTAATATAACAAAACTATATTATTTTGCAACAATTACGTATCACTTATTTAGTTATCACAACAATTCTCATTCGTTATTGATTAAGATTACAAATCACTTAATATATTTTCTATGTATCACCACACAGATTACAAATAATACGCAAATTAAATTATCATGAATATATTGTTACCTGAGAGGCTTGTTGCATAGCTTTATGCATTGCGTTCGTTTCCACATCATATTGGTGTTTTAATTGTTCGTATTCTTTACATACTGCTTCAGAAACTATGGGAAAGGAACAAGAATTTAATAATTTTAGAGAAGATTCGGCTATATATATTATAAGATGAAACTCTTCAACAAGATGTTTACACTTGAAAAAACCTGAGACTTAAAATTTGTAAGGAATTTTTGTTATCTGCGTGTTGAAAATTAGGAATTTTCATGAACTTTTGTCAGATTTCATCAGGAAAATTTTGAAATTTTTCTTTTTTTAAGTTCTGTCTTTTTCTGAAAACATTGTTTTTTTTCTTGATAATGTTGATCAGTTAGCATACACATCCGCATATATTCTCACGTATATTTTCATATGTCTCGTGAGTTTTATTTAAAGAATCAAGATGACACACGAAATTAAGTAAAAAACAGTACAACAAAGTAGTTAACTGTTATTATAGTTGATCATAACTTCGTCTTCTGGAATGTGACGCAAAACAATAAAATTTTAGCAATTAATAAAATTGGATTATTAAAATATTGCATAAAGTTGCAGTAATATATCTGCAATATTTCTCTAAATATTGCAGTAATATCGCAGAATATTGCAGCAATATTTTATTTTAATGGGCATAGAAATATTGCTACAATATTGCAATATTTCATAAAACATTGCTGCAATATTGTAGCAATATTCCTATGTTCGCAAAAATAAAATATTGCTGTAACAATATCTTTATTTTAGACCATGTGAGAAACACAATAAATACTAGCAATTTAAAATGCCTATTACGGTCGAAGCTGGATCTTCGTTGCTTAAATAATTCAATCTTGAATTACTAATATATACTATATATGTACTTGCATATATACCATATTGTAGTGTTTTTCAAACTGCGCGCCGAATTATTTTTCCGGACTTAATAGACGCAATTAAAACTACTCTAGTAATCGCGAATTAAATTGACAAGCAATTTAATAATTTGATGTTACCATGAAGCATCATATATTATAAAGATGTTAATATGTTAAAGCCTCGGTGGTCTAATGGCTTAGGACGCTCGTACGGAATACAAGAGATCCAGATTCAAGTCCCGGCCGAGGTAATATTTTTCGCAATAAATTTATTAATAGTTTTAACATATTAACATTTTTATAATATATGATGCTTGATGATAACATCAAATTATTAAATTTCTTGTCAATTTAATTCGCGATTAGTAGAGTAGTTTTAATTGCGTTTATTTAGACCGGAAAAATAATTCGGTGCGCAGTTTGAAAAAGACTACAATATGGTATATATGCAAATACATACATATTATAATATATATTAGTAATTCAAGATTGAATTATTTAAGCAACGAAGATCTAGCTTCGACCGTAATAGGCATTTTAAATTTCTAGTATTGCTGTAACATTATGCAATGTTTTAATAATTATTCTATTTTTATTAATTTCTAACATATTGTTTAGCATCGTATTCCAAAATACATACGATAAAGTTATAACAAAAAAATATTCGGAGACCTAGAAAGCACATCCAAGGCTTTGTTCAGATTCCCCGAGTACATCCAGGTATCATTTCATTCTTGTTGTTTACCGAATATTAAACAAGAATAACATGACACCTCGGGTGGGAATCCGAACACGCCTTAAAAAAAGGTTGGAAATCTCCAGGAAACTTGCTAACTCGATTTGCGTACTCCTTCTTACAGGACTCTTGGACGTTTTCTCCTTACGAGAAACGTATCCCTTTCGTGGCAGTAACGACCGCGTACTTATTTATCGAATTGTAATATTGCAATAATATATTGCAATATTTTTTCTACAAAATATTAAAATTACAATATTTTGCAATATTGTTGCAATATTTCCAATAAAATATTAAAATTTCAATATTGCTGCAATATTTTTGTAATATTGGGCACTATTGAAATATTGCTGCAATATTGCTATAATATTTCGTGCTGTAGGGGTAGCCACGCACCTGTCCGTAATTTTAGCAGCTTCTGTTCCTTCTCTTGAACTTGCGATTGCAGCACGTTATTTTCTCTCTGCAATTGTTGATATTTTTTCTCCAAATCTACGTGCTCCTTATTTGCTGCAAAAGGTGTTCGAGATTATAACACAGAATGCAATATTTTATCGTAAAATATTTTAATTTCTATTTCCAATTATTATAGTTATGGAACGGTACGGATGTTCGTAGGCTAGATGAGTCAGTTATCATCAAACATCGCGATTAAGTCGACAATCAGATTAAGGTCACATAATCCTTAGAACTATTGAGGAACAATTGATGATGTCATCGTACTGAAAAAAGTTTACATTGAAACAAAATACATATTCCAGCGATGATAGAATGTTTATCAACCGTGATAATATAATAGTTTTTCAGTTAAAGCAAACAATTAGAAAAGCAAAAAATTGTATATGGCTACATGCGTGTAGAAAGTTACTTTAACGTTTCGCGCAAAATTCGGATGAGCCTATTGTTCTACCATCATTTTATTTTTTTTCTTTTTGATGTTATATTCCAAATATTATCTTTAAATATTCTTGCTGAAACTCTGACACGTCATGTTATATGGTATGTATTATGTACGAATCGTTTACAAAGCGTTTGTTAATTAATTAATTATAAATCGTATTCGAGCGACTTTGAGAAAATTGTTAAAATATCTCGCCTCCTGATCTTTTTATGTAAATTCGATCGATCAGCCTGGCTAATCGTCCATCAATCGATGCAACATACCGTTTTAAGAATATAGAAGTAATATTTTTCCCCGTCGATTTATAATTCTATCGCGTATAAACAGTGTGACTAGTGCAGCGTCATAGTCTTCATTTTATATGCAGAAGTGAATCACGACATGATAATCGAGTACACGACATTCTCAGTCAATTTATCCGTGAACTGTGATGAACACGCTCTTTCCATTATTTATAAACTTTTGTTAATAAAAGTCTAACAGAAAAATCAACGCCGAATAATTTGATAAGCTTATATTCACATATCGAAGGAATTTTCAAAAATAAGTGATCTTGTTTCCGATATATTCAAGTATAAATATGTATACGAATTAATTATTTTATAAATAATCGTTTAAGTTTGCACACTTTTCTTACCTTATGAAGTATAAGAACGCTTTAATGTTTCATCATGAAATCGGATGATAAACACGCATTGAATCGTTCGAAATATCAATTCGATATAATGTAAACCTCGCACTTCATAAATTTATATATACGTGTGTGTGCGCGTGTGGCGCGTGCGTGTGCGTGTGTGCGTGTGCACGTAATTAAGACACTACATGTCTACTTATCAATATAGATTCAAATTCTAGTAGTAGCTATTATTTATACAACCACATGACATCAGTTTTATGTTTGACTATCGCAACATTCGACGCTTTTAATAATATTAATAATTACCAGCTTCGCTCTTCTGCAGCAGGTGTTTTCGCCTCTTTTCCGAATCCTCATATTTGCTCTTCCACTTGCTTTCCAAAAAGCTGTTGCTTCTGTTGAGTCTGACGACGTCGTTCTTACAAACATTCACCGGCGTCGTCTTTTCCTCGGATTTTCGCATCTCGATGCTAGAGGTCGACAATTGGTTGTTATTGCGCGACCTCAGCTGTGCGACTGAAGCTTCGAGCTTCTCGAAGGACGCTCTTTGGGCTGCCACATTGCCTGCCCCGCGGCCGAGCTTCTCGAAGGATCCTCTGCGCTTTGGAGGACATCTCTCTTGAGCCTTGATTGTGGCCGATATTCTCGGCACCGGAATGTGAGAGTGAATCACGTTCGAAGACGTTCTCGGTGGCTCCGTGCTCAGAACAATGTTGAATTCCGTCTTATTCATGATGCCTGTGGAAATGAGTACACTTGTTATCTCGTTTATTTTAAGCTTTATTGTAACGATCACGATGAAATATGATAGAATTCCAAAATTGACTATTTTTTGGTTAGAGTATTAAGTCCGCGTATCTTTTTCTAAAAATTCAATGTAAACTTTAAGTCTGTTCGTGTTGTTTGAAATTCTCAAAAAATATTTGCACTTAAAACGAGATAAATAGATATAGGGGAGAATGGGGTAACGCGGCGCAGTGAGCAATACGGATTACGGCGCATTGTTATTGTAGCAATTTGCATTGGCCGACACTATACGAAAATTAATGTTATTTGATGCAATTATGTTTAACTATACGTGGATTGCATAGAATCAAAATCGATGTGAATTTATCCACGTGAATTCTACATTACTATTTCTTATTTTTATTTCCGTTAAATTTCATCAGTAATTCCACGTGAATTATAGGGGAGAATGGGGTAACGCGGCGCAGTGGGCAATACGGCGCATTGTTATTGTAGCAATTTGCATTGGCCGACACTACGAAAATTAATGTTTGATGCAATTATGTTTAACTATGATGTATACGAAATTTCAGAACAAGTCATTATGTTTTTTAATTTTTATCGTCTAAATTTAGTATGATATACTTTTCTTGTCAGATTTGCACCTCAAATACATTCATATAATTTCGTTTCTTCAAAATCAATTCATGACATTAAGATATTATTTGGAAAGCTGAATTTTTAATGTTTTAAGCCCTATACTTTTTCATATTTATAATAGTTTATTTAATTGCAATAATAAATAATTTTAAAGAAACGTGCGCGCGGGCAACGCGGCGCAAACCGTGTTTAAAATGGTAGGGTAGGCTAGCGCATTGAGATGGCGATAAAGCGCGGAGGTGTTGATTCACTTGATTACCTATGCTGATATAAAAGTAAGTATTGCACTTTTGTTTTAAAAAACGTAGTTATTCTCTTACAAATCTGTCATATTTTATTCGTCAAATATTCACGTTCAGGAAATAAAAACGAAAATATACAGTATTTTGAGAGATTATATTTTGAGGTTAGGTCGATGATTTTTGCTTTATAAGCTTTAACAAGCTTTATGCGATTATTTGTTCTTAAAATAAGTTTTTTAAATGATATTCTTTATGTACATATATTGTTACAGATGCGACTTTGTAGCCGTACGACGACAAAGGACAGTTGGAGTTCTGATAAATTGAAATCTGCCCTCGTAGCAGTTTCTGAAGGAACGCATATCGGGAAAAGTGCCAAAAATGTTTGGAATCCCAGAAAGTACATTGCGAAGAAGAATGAAAGCAAATAATGTATCTAAAGCAGTGCTGGGCAGAAGGTGCTATTTTTCTGTCGAACAAGAAAGACATGTCGCAGAGCGCATTTTAAAGATGTGTAATATTTTTTACGGAGTCACACCTGAACAATGTAGAAAAATGGCATTCGAACTGGCAGAAAGAAACAACATCAAGAATCAATTCAATCAAAACTGGAGGATTGCTGGCAAAGCGTGGTTAGAAGGTTTTTTTGAAACGTAATCCATCTGTTACCACAAGAAAGCCTGAAGCATTAAGTATAGGTAGATACGAGGCTTCAATAAAGTCGAAGTATTGAGATTCTACACAAATCTGCAGCAACTTATGGATACTTATCACTTCCCAGCGAGTAGAATATTTAATATGGATGAAACTGGTATTTCAACGGTTCAGGTAACATGATTTTAATGACAAATATGTGTAACATTATAAACAAAATAAATTACGTTTTCAAATAAATTATTAATATGAATTTTGGCAATTTTTGCTGTATTTTGTTATTCAAAGAATTTTCTCTTGTAAAGGACTTTTAATTTATTTATAAGTATGTGGTATTTAAAGTGCGTGCGTGCGTGTGTGATTACGTATTATTTATCACATCTAAAAATATTTATTGTTAAAGGAAACTGACAGAGTTGGCTCCGAAGGGACAAAAACATGTTGCTTCTATCACATCAGGAGAAAGAGGGAGAACTACAATGGTTATTTGTGCAATGAGTGCAAGTGGAATCTATATACAGCCTATGTTCATTTTTTGTAAACAAAGAATTTTCTACGTATATGGAAGACATGCACCTGAAGGATCTATAATAAAATGCACTCGAAATGGCTGGACTAATGAAGAGATGTTTATGATTTGGCTACAACATTTCGCTTATTGTGTTAATCAACAAAGGAGAATCCAGTGTTGTTGGTGTTGGATAATCATAATAGTCACATTTCATTGTCAACTTACAGTTTTTGTACGTATAATTACATACATATGCTTTCATTACCTCCGCATACCAGTCATCGAATGCAACCTCTAGACGTAAGTTTCTTTGGACCTCTTAAGCGAGCATATTATCGAGAAGCCAATTTGTTTATCAAATCAAAAAACTTGACGAAAATACAACCTTCTGATTTGCCAGGTAATTTTAATTGTTATTAAACAAGGAAAGATCAAAATTCGGAAACAAAAAATTTATAACAATTATTCTTTATTAGAACTTTTTGGAAAAGCTTATAACAGAATTGCTTCTATCAATAAAGCTGTAAATGGGTTTAAAGCATCTGGTATTTATCCCATTGATCCATGTGTTTTCGAAGATTCAATGATTAAAGATAAAGGCGGAGAAAATTCAAGAAATCGTCTAAAAAAGGAACTAAGAGAAAAAAAAAGCAGAGAAAGAAGAAGAAATTCACAAAAAAAGAGAGATGAAGGAGAAAAGGAAAATGGAAAAGAAAGAAAATAGTATGAAAAAAATGAAAGCGAACACAAACATTTGAATTTAATATTAGAATTACTTAATTATTTAAGAATGTGATTTATTTAAAAAAATTATTTGCAATATTCTTAACATTCTATGAAGAGATTTAATTTAATATTACTTAAAATGGCGCAGTAAAGTTTTATTTACAAATAAGTACATTAAGATTGATTATAAATTGATTTTTCTGTGATTTCACTTATATTTTTGATATTTAGAATGTATATGATACGTTATGTTGTTTATCTTATCTGAAATGTTTATTTTGAAAAATTAAAAGTAATTTACTTGGAATATCTATCTTCAAACAATAGGTTTATGCTGAATAAAGAATAAAAATTATTGTAACATTGTTCATCCCTCATTTAACCTCATATAGACAATCTATTCAGAAAGTTTTAACGTTGGCTGATTTTCTGAAGCTTTATGCATGCTCGTTAATAATTGAATAAAATAAACATTACATTCTTATTGAAATTTTTAACTAAAATTCAACACAAAATTAGGAAAAGGTGTTTATTCCAACGATCCTTTAATATAGAAACCGTAGTGCGCCACATTACACGATGCGCTGAGTAATACGACGCAAATAAACTTCTTTTATAATGCAATAATTTCATATATTACAAGGTGAAAATATTATTAAATCTGAAATACAGTGATAGATGAGAAGTTCAACTTTAATTTTACCTTGTTTTTTATTGCGTTTAAAACGTTTTTTATAGTAAATATTCCACTTTTCCTTAGGTGCGCCGCATTCCCCCATTCTCCCCTATATTCGGGCATTGAAGAGAGAGAAAGTAAAGATTCTAAGGGCAAAAAGTACAAACAACGCGAATAGACCTATCATTTACGTAAAAAATTTCCTTTTTGATAAAATACGTGAGAGAATGTAATTAGTAAAAAAATTTTTCATTATTATCATCATTATTATTATTAAAATAAACAGTGAAAAAAGAAAAAGCATTAATTTATCGTCTCCTTAAAAAATAAAAAGATTGAGCTTCTCACAAAAAGAAATTATTTTTTAATTTGACAGAAAATTATTGACTAATGAAATAATATCGTAAATAATAAAAATAATATGTTCTTATGATCAAATGTCATTTTTATTTCACAATCATTCTTTAAAAAAACCATCCTTTTTTAATTGTCACGACTTTAAAGATCACTTTTTTTACAATTTATATAGGGTAATGTTCACCTAATTCATTCATGATAATAACTCAAACATTACGTTTTTTATATAATTTTTTTGATTGTCACTTTTTAAGTAAAAGATCGATGTATTATTGAAATTGTATTTTGTTTTATGTCATTTTACAGAAGATACGGCTTTTTTATGCCATTAAATACGAACACTGGTAGATCAATGGGGAGGTCACGGGACCACGACCTGCCTCCACCCCCTTAGAGTACCTTTTTTTAAAAAATATTTATAGCAAAATGTTATATATATCTTTATTTATAATATTTCTGAAATCATAATTTTGATATTATAAAAGTATTTTTTAGTGTGTTTAAGGGACTCCTATATAAATATAAAAAACAGATTTCATTATATATATATATTTTTTATTAATATAATTTAAACTAAAACGTTTTATGAATTATACATTTAAATAATACTTTTTTTTAATGTAATAATTTAAATAATAGTTTAATATTCCATCTTTTCATATTTGACTTATTGTTAAACAAAATTTTGCTTGTGGCGCATCCCTCTTGAAATTTCTGAATCCGCCAATGAATACGAAATGTATCGATTCCGATAAGTACATCGATATGCCTTCGTTGATATTTGAGAATATGTCACTTTGACAAGTGTCTTGGACGAAGAAACAAAATTCCTAAAACGTATTGTATATGTATTTAAATTCTTTATGAACACTATCATCGTTAATTCATTAAATTGCATAATCGACATTCACAGAAAAATAACGCGCCACGATTTAAATTTTGACGTATTGCTTTCTTATTTCAAAAGTGAGTGCAACTCAAAAAGTTAAGTTTGCCAAAAAACAAAAATAAAAACTATTTTTAAATTTAACAGAAAATTACTGGCTAAACAAATAATATTAGAATATATTTTTAACATTGATCAAATATCATGATCAATAATAATTTTATTATTTACGATTCACAATCCTTAAACCCACTGTTTTTAAACTTGTAACAATTTCGACGATTTTTTAAAATCATTCTTTTTATGCTTTGATGTTTTAAGGATTTTTTAATAAAGTTAAGTTAATTCACTTTCGATGAATTGATATGTAATACTTACTTAACTCATTCATAGTCATAACTTAAAAATTGTTTTTGAATTGTTATTTTTGAAGTAAGGGAGCAATATGCGACTACTCAAGAAATAAACTTACCCAAATGCATTATCATCACCGGTTAAGGTTAATAACATTGAACATTTCTAAAAATATACATATTTGTCTCACTCTCGACAGTCAACAAGTTTGAAATAACTGCTATGTCAAAATATTCTTATATGCCCAATTCTTATTGTACGGACCATATTTTACCAATATTTTTTATTTATCTATTGTTATCTCATATATTAGATTATATCGATAAATTAATTTAACATTATATAATTCACAAAGAGAGAAAAGCATTTCGAGAATATCCATATTTTATTAACTATTATTTATAATTTAACAACATAAAAATTATCGAATTGATAGTATTGTACAATATTACCGTGATCAATTTATAAAAAATTATCAGATTTTAAATAAAGATTATTGCGATTATTAATTATTATTGTGTTCAATACCTCATGTACTTATTGTTTTATGATATTACGGCTATTAGCAAAAAGAGATTGAATACTCTTGATAAGATCTGTCGTATATACATATACATTCATTCACGCCGCAAAACACGAGTTGCCGGAATAGAGGTTAGTGCGTTCTAAAATAGGATTCTCTACCAAAAGTATACCTAAGAGTTAGGTTTAGACGCACGTGTTGAGCTTCGCGGGAGTAAAGCAAATAACTCTCCTGCGAGCCATTTAAAGTTAATTCGTCGGAATGCGTGTCTGTGTCGAGACTCGTGCGGCTCGATCGGCTTAAAACGACATAGGGTTGAATGGTTTCGGTTGTTTCCCTAAACTAGTCCGCCAGGTGTTACGATAATTATCATTCTAACTTCCGCCAACATCAACGTCCCCGTGCGAAAGTTCGAAAGGCTCGCAAAAATTCGCTCAGGCGAAAAACGAGACGGGATACTTCAGTGGAATACACAATTCGACATTCAAGACGTTAATTAATTCTTTCATTTGCATTGGAGTGCATGCATAAAGTAGGAAAGACGGTCCAATGTTTTTTGAAATCGATAAACTGAAACGTATTCTCAAAGAACATTCAAAATATAGGAGTCCGTTTTACACAAGCGAAAACATAGAGTATTAACCCTTACCATACTATCTACAATTTGGTGCCTCATCCATACCAACCAGGGTCACTAGAAAATCTCTTCGTTTTTTCTCACCTCTTCAAAATAATTCAAAAAATCTCTAAAAATTCACCAACATACTTCCAACATTCTAGAATAAATATTGACTTTTCATTTTGGAAAATAATAAAATGTAGTATAATTTATAATTACCGAAAGATTCGTAAGTTGGGAAAAAATGGCATTTGATTTAAAATATTATAACTTTTCATAATAAATGAATATAAAAAAATCACTCCAGGGTTTTGTAATTTAGATATGATGTTATGAAAAACAAAATACTAGAACTTCGAATTCTACAAAAAGTTGAATTATTTGAACACGTGAATGCGAGTAATTTTCAGTAAAGGACATATAGAAAAAATCGAGTTAGAATACGCATTTTTTTATTTTGTTGTAAAATAATGTATTTTTTCATTAAAAAAATGTAAATTTTAATATACATTTAGATAAATATGTAAAGAAAAGCGTGACTCGCCTCTTCAGTTTTATCTATTTTGTCTAAAAAATAAATAATTCTTTTAGAAAAAAAAATTTTTAATGAAAACAAACATTCAGACATTAATTTAGAGTGAAAATAGAATATTTATAATAATTTTGACACAATTTTTATTTTTACAAAAAAGCTATATTCACAAGGGTCACTAGTGTCTCACGTCGCCTTAAACTGCACGTCAGTCATAGGCAGATTGACGGCCGGGGTCGCACCACCGCGCACAGGGATCCTCCCCATCACAAACTTTTTTTACGCGGCAATAACAAACGTCGGGTTGACCGAGCTTGCGAGAAACTTGCACGAATAGGAATCGCTCGGTCACTAATTACCCATATTAGTACGGTAAGGGTTAATTCAGTACTCGATAAAATAACAGTCAAATAAGAGATTTATCGAACTCTTACAGAAATCCCATTTACATAATACTAGCCAATTTAATACTGAAAATTACTTCTCATTCACAACAAAATTGCAGCAACATTGCAACGTTCCAGCAATATTGCAGTAACATATTGCAAACGTTACTACAAGCTTCTATATGTTGCATGAGTTATTTAATTACTTATTTTGTATAAGTTAATTATTAATTATTCATTTTGAGTATTAAAAGCACCCCTACAGCATAAAATTGCAGCAACATCGCAGATTTTGCAGTGATATTGCCGTAAATTTTGTGCTGTATGGGCACTGTTGTTCAATGCTTTTAATACTCAAAATGAGTAGTTAATCTATATTTATAGAGAAAGAATGCGCCGAATTAACGCGACTACAGAATTAAATTTCCAGTCGTTATTTAATTTTATAACTTATTCATTTTTCCAGTATTAAAAATCATTTTATTTAAATCAGGAAAGATTTAATTTAATTTGGAATAGAACGATTGTACCTATACACTTTATGCTTATCGAGCTATTAACACTTGCAATCATTTTTTTTTGCCTCGCATTCACTACACTCACTACAGTATACCTAATGTCATTGATCGTTGCACCGCACGTTAATTTTACATATACATTTCTATATACACAGTGTATGCATAAATACTGGCATGCGGGTATTCGACGTCATGCATTAAGGAGTAGTGAACCAAATGTTCGATAAAATCCGATTGATAGTACACGGACTAAATTTACGAGTTCAGAATTAAGTATTCAATATTAAGAAAATATAGAAGATAATGCTTCTAAGTAAAACGTATCTACATACGTAAACGCTCTACATACGTATCATAACTGAAATGACAAGTCAAGAATCTTTGACACACGTCACGTTTAAAAGGAATTAGCAAAGGAACATGCAATTCGTTGTTCTATCATTGTAAATTTATTTAGACATTATAGATTATTTGAATATAATTGAATGATAATTTTAATGTAAAAATATCTTTCTTTTGTAACATTTTGTAACAGAATACATTTATTTTGTATAATATTTCTTGTTCACTGTCAATTTAGCATTTTCTTTTTCTGCTTAAGAAAAATTTCGATTTACTTTTTTATAAAATTAAAAGCGTCTCTTTATTATAATAAAACGAATATCGAATGTCGCAAAGTATTTTTGCAGTAATAAAATTCCGCAAACGCGCACGTGAGTCATACGTGCGATTTTAGATCTAATTAAATGCAGAGTGTGTAATTTTCGTTTTCTTTTTTATACCAATCACAATATAAAGTCTGCTTTAGACTTAGTTGAACTTCTTGCACGGTTCATTTCTGCTCTTTTTCTGTCCACATTGAGAAAAAAGAAAAAATGAACGATGCAACAAAGACCGTATATGACTTTTAATTGTCAATTACGTCGTGTATGTGCGACATAATGGACTTTGGAGTTTTACGTCAGATTATGTGTTCGGTAAGCACTGAAGTCCTTTCACTTTACCAGTTTTGCATCAAAGAACGATGTACAGCCCGTTTGTTATACGTGAAACACTTAAGGGTCCTCTACATAGAAGTCGTAGACGGTCATGGAGTCTTAAGTCGTAGGAAACCAACCAATCACAATTAAATATAAGGAGAATACTCGATTGGAATTGGTCAGTTTCCTATGACTTAAGACTCCACAACTGTCTATGACTTCTATGTAGAGGACCCTTTGGATCTCATTCAAAAAAATACAGAATTCGGATTCGTAATTCATGCGACTCATTCATTCGTCTCACAAGTCACGCCGTTGCAGACGAATAATCGCAAGTGATCACTCTTCTCGAAATCACGCGGTTCCTCGCGAATTGACTCGCGAAGATGATCGACACGAAGATCACATGACCGAGACAATGAGATAAATTTTTTTTCTTATGAGCGACAGATGGTTGCACTCACTTTGTTCGTTGCACTATTACGTGAGGTCGAAAGTGTCAGTTTCTTTCTTTCTTCCCTCGCCCTCGCGATGGATTCAGCACTTCGAGTGCCGCACGGTTGGACTCGGACTGTGGCCAGAAACTCGTACATACGTTCTCTCCGGCGCACGTCCACGAGCGTACTGACTTCGTGCGGGAGGGCCGGGCTGACCGGGAGCGCGTGCGGCGTGCCTCGTTGTATTGGCGGTTGTAACGTTACATTATCTCGTGGCATCGCAGAGACTATACGCGAAAAAGAATGCGGGAGAGCGGTGTTTTCTTTAAGGAAAACCGATCGAGTGTGCACGCACTCACACACGCACCTTCCGCGCAGCGTACTACGCGGTAGCCTTCGATGTAACGTTGCTCGATGTTGAAGGTTTTATCGCAATTTGGATAACGGATTAGCATTAAGGAGGTTGTAAGGCTGAGGCGGGCAGTGAGAGGGGAATACTTTAATACAAAAGAAATATGGAGTTTAGCCAACATTTGAACATTAAAATTTGAAGAAATAAATAGCTAAAATTTAAAGAAATATGGAT
>NW_017295739.1:7044-8288 GCF_001594075.2 Trachymyrmex cornetzi | reverse complement strand
CTAAATAATTTAGGTCGAATTTGGGGTATAGGCCGCGGCCTAAATTCACGGTGTAAACGTAGCTATTAGCTACGTATACCATATGTATTAGATAAACTATTATATACGTATTATTTTTAAATATAGTTACGTATATAATCGTATACGTATTATTACGTATACGATTATACGGATTATATACGTATTATTTTTAAATATAGTTACGTATATTAGTTTTAAGTATAGTTACGTATATTAGTTTTAAGTATAGTTACGTATATAATCGTTTATCTCTCATAGAGATAAACGATTATATACGTAACTATACTTAAAACTAATATACGTAACTATATTTAAAAATAATACGTATATAATCCGTATAATCGTATACGTATTATTACGTATACGATTATATACGTAACTATATTTTTTTAGATCTCTTAGAATTTAAGTTCTCAGAAATTAAACTTCGAAAAAGAACATAAAAATTAGACAATTTAGGTCTTTTTTTGTTGCTAAACTAGTACATTATACATACTTAAAGTAAAATAGATGTTCAAAATTTGACAGTAAGACAGAAAATTTTAAAGTGCAGCGACAAAAATGAAGCCTGCTTTCTCTCTGCATTTACATTCTCTATTTACATTCATCTATGCTCTAATCATCTATGTTTAACTCCCACATTTCTGTGACAAACTTATCTCTAAAAAAATATATGTATTTGTATTGCGTCGAAGTCTCTCCCGTACTTCAGGCCACCTGTTATCGATCGCCAAGAAATCATATCACAGAAGAGGATCTCCCTACAACATAGTGGTTTTGTGTTCAGGGCACCTATCGTATAGTAGAACAAATTAGAATGAATTTTGATAGGAGTTATTCCGTTTTCTCTAGATTTCTATTGTGTTTACAAAGGGAATAATTAATTCCGATCGAAATCCATTCTGAATAATTCCATAATGCATTCTACAGTTCTGAGCCTTTAACACTTCTATCATTTCTCAATAAAGTTCTCATTCCCGTTGTACTGTTTTGCACATTTATTTCAGTGCGATTAATGTGTCCTCCATGCGAAACGTGCGAGCGTAACAATATATACACATATATTATAAGTATCTATATAAGTATCTATAAAAAAAATTTTTCCTTAAACGCGTTCATGTTAATTTACTCACGATAAGAGGTATAAATAATCCAACAGGTTAAGTTTCACACTTCTTGATGAAATATCTAGGTCTAGATTGATATAAAAATAATGTATCATG
>NW_017295739.1:5120-6738 GCF_001594075.2 Trachymyrmex cornetzi | reverse complement strand
GATGTTGATAGCGAGAAATTATTTCTAAAGTAAATTTATAAATCGCGAATAAAGTTTCGTAATGTGCGACTCCGAACATTTCGGAATTGACGCATTTACAGCACGAGTCAACAAGTGCATTGAAGTTGGCGGTCATCGATTTGAACATTTAATTTAATCGAATGGTGAGATGACCACCAACTTCAATGCACTTGTCGACTCGTGCTGTAAATGCGTCAATTCCGAAATGTTCGGAGTCGCGCATTACGAAACTTTATTCGCGATTTATAAATTAACTTTAGAAATAATTTCTCGCTATCAACATCCTGCGAATGTGGCATCATGGATTATCTTACTGTAGAAGAAAAAATTGAAATGGTTTACATTTATGGCGAAAGTGGGAGAAATTTGAATGATGTAGTCAATCTTTATGCTGAGCGTTTTCCTGACAAAGTACGATCACGGTCTTCTTTTTTTCGAGTTATTAAACAGTTTTCTACTGAAGGGAGTGTAAAGCAGAAGAAAAGAACGCGTGCAGCTACTGTTTGTGGAAAAAACAATCAAGTAGCAGTCCTAGCTGCTGTAGATCGTAATCCACATGCGAACATACGAGAAATATCATACCAATCTGGAATTTCTCGTATGGGTGTTTGGAGAATACTGAAGCTACAAAAATTTCATCCTTATCATGTGTCCATGCATCAGGAATTAGAAGGCAATGACTTCCAAAACAGATTAACGTTTTGTCACTGGGCAGTTCAGCAAATACAAACAAACCAGAACTTTTTTGTCCGTGTACTGTTCTCTCATGAGTCAACATTTACGAACCACGGTAAAGTTAATCGCCATAACATGCATTATTGGAGTCAAGAGAACCCACACTGGATTCGAGAAGTAAACCATCAGCGTCCTTGGTCGGTTAACGTTTGGTGTGGAATAATTGGCGATAAACTTATCGGTCCATATTTTATTGATAGTACTTTGAATGGCGAAAAATACAAAAACTTGCTTGAAAACGAACTACCGGGATTACTTGAAGACCTGAGCATCGAATTGCGACAAAACATGTGGTTTCAACATGATGGTTGTCCAGCACATAATTCGTTAGTAGCACGCGAAGTATTAAATCGAGTTTACTGTAATCGCTGGATCGGTAGAGGAGGTACGGTGAATTGGCCCGCCAGATCGCCTGACCTTACCTCGCCAGATTTCTGCTTATGGGGTCACCTGAAAGATGTCATTTATAAAGAAACGCCTACCACCCACGAAAACATGATGCAACGAATAAGGGATACTTGCACCGCAATAACACCAGACATGCTTTTAAGATGCGTGCAGGCATTTACAGCACGAGTCAACAAGTGCATTGAAGTTGGCGGTCATCAATTTGAACATTTAATTTAATCGAATGGTGAGAGGCGAGGGGACTCACCGAAAACAAGCACCCCGAAGGTGAGAGGCGAGGGGAGTTTGATTCGTTGGATACTTTTCTCAAAAATTGTTATATCCAATGCCCAGTCTCAATCTTTCGTTACTCCTACTTTCTTTCGTTTTCATCGTTTACAGCGCCATCTGCCACGAATCGGAAAAAAAGTTTCGAATAAAACTTACTTATTTTTTCATGGAGAATCCGAATCTG
>NW_017295739.1:4756-5010 GCF_001594075.2 Trachymyrmex cornetzi | reverse complement strand
AAAAAACATTTATAGAATAAAATAAAATTTTAATGCGAACAGAACGTAGATTATGTGCTAAATATGTGAGAGAGTAGACGATTATGAATTCTAAATTCTCAGACTGCGCGTTCCACTTTTCTTCCTGTTTTTAAAATCACAGAATTTGACCTAATTATTGCAAAAACTGTCGGAATCTTCATGACCTAATCATGTTGTTCATCTGACGCAATTGCAAAAAGTTAACTCCGTGGATACATCAAAACGCCGTAAAT
>NW_017295739.1:3461-4319 GCF_001594075.2 Trachymyrmex cornetzi | reverse complement strand
AGTGTGCATGTACCTCCAATAAAAAATTGTTACATAAACTAAAAAAAACCGTTACATAAATAATATAATTCAAGTGGTAATAATGTTAATTTTTTATTATTTATTATAAATTACTCCTCAGTAGTGCGTATGCATAGATTAAAAAAAAAATAAAATATAATTTTCAAATTGCGCCAATTGCAAAACGAATATATATTTTCCCTGCAACATATAACATATACTATTGTATTTTGTAAATTGCGAAAAGAACATAAATTTTATTACAAAATATAACATTTAATTAACGAGACAAAGTGATAAGTACTTTTATCTTTCTATTCAAGGGTCTTTTATATTTGCAATGAAATACAACAATTAATCTCAAAAAATTAAAGACGAAGCATCAGAAAATGAGAAAATTTTATTAAAATAACAAAATTATTTATGTAAAAAAACTTGGCGCGCTGCTAAACCTCAAAATATAGTAAGTAAACATTATATAAAAGAAATAAACGATGTTTACTGTTTAATTAACATTAATTAACATTAAAATTACAATCACAATTATAATACAATTAAGATTATAATTAATTTTAAATCTACTTTTAAATTTAACTTAAACCGCATTCTTACAAATCTGAAATCATTATTCTATTCTTATACGCTTTTACGGTATACAACGCGCACCATATAAATACTCATCCTATATTAAATCTAAGCCGCATGCCCATCTAAATTTGCTCGCATATATAAACATGCTGTATTTTATTAATTCACCTCATACTCTTTCGTAAATATCTTCATTACTTTTCATATTTGGTATTTTTAATTATTTGCTCGTACATATACACACACACACACACACACACACACACACAC
>NW_017295739.1:579-3237 GCF_001594075.2 Trachymyrmex cornetzi | reverse complement strand
TTCGATGGGCCGCTCTAATCATAAAATTCGTAAGAAGACAAACTAAAGAAACATTGACTCTCCATCACATTACCGGCATCCATCACTAATTGTAAGATACGATCGCTGTCCATAACAGTGTTGAGTCGATGAGCAATCGTTAGCACTGTATACTTCTGGAATTTTTTTCCTGATAGTTGTCTGGATGAGTTCGTCTGTTCGCGAGTCCATTCGCGATCGCCTCGTCCAGCACGAGTATTGAATTGTTCCTCACAACAGCTCGCGTCATGCCGACTAATTGCCGATGGCCGACGCTGAGATTGGAACCGCCCTCATTGATGGTGGACTTTCAAGCCCATCTCCTTCAACTCGACCTCCTCAAGAGCTCGCCATAGTGGTTCGTCCATATACGAGTCGAACGGATCGAGATTCTGTCTCAGGTTGTCGGAGAATAGAAACGGTTCCCGCGAGATGATGTTGATTTTAATATGCAAATTGTGCAAGCCAATCTGGCGAGTATTGACTTTGTTTATCTTAATCAGACCATCCACATCGACCAGGTGGAAGAGCGCTTAAATCAGAGATGACTTGCCAGCGCCGGTTCTGCCAACAATGCCGATTTTTTTTCGTAGAAAGATAACGAAACTGAGATTTTTGAGCACTGGAGGTTCCAATGGCGCATAACGCAGGAACGTGTTCTTGAATTCAATCTGGCCTTCTTGCGGCCATTCAGATTTAGGTTTCTTATCAGGGACACTCTTGAGAGGGGGTTCGCTGTCTATTTTGCTGGAAGGTATCGAAATAGGGAATGCGGTATTAATTTAAAGAGACTGGAATAAAAGACTCCATATTTCTAGTTATTTATGAAACTTATATATAAATTTGAATGCCTATATAGATTAAAAAAAAGTACGGAAACATCAATATTAAAAAAATAAAAAATAAAAAAATGTAAAAGACATAAATCAAAGATCCATGATTTACAAATTCATCGCTCTAGAAACTAAGGTTTCATGTGTGCACAGAATTTGAAGGTGTCAAAACATTAAGAATATGTAATATACTACAATATCAAGATATTCAAAGAAGAGGCGAGTACCAGTACTTAAGGATACGCTCCACTGAGGTCATATGATTCTCCATCTCGGCGCTTTGGCGCATGCCCCACTGAAACCACCGAATGAGATTGATACTCTGCGTGATCGCCCACGTATGAGCCGTTCATCAAACCGCGACTGTAGTTGTTCTGCATGAGGAAGGTTAGTGTATGACCATAGTAATATACAGCGCGCAGAAAGTATTCACCCATAAGTAAAAGGCGCGCGAAGATGCAATAAAGATGCACCACGCGAAAGAATGGATATCCTGGTGATCATCAAACTCCTTTGTGAGGATCGCTACCGCTCCAAAAGCGCGGATCGTCGGTAGTCCTTGAAGAGTCGTACTTAGGTGAGTGAAAATCGGCGAGCAAGCTGATGAAGGAGTAGAAATTCCAGTCAGTTTACTCAAAGAATTAAAAATTCATCAATTCAGATTTGCGAGCAAATCTATTCTTATTTTATCGAAAAAGCTGTTTATGTATGTCTAGACAGAAGAACTAAAATACTTACCGATGCCCTCGAGACGCTTAATACTACGACTGGTGGACAGATAGAAGATTCTCATGTAATAAAAGGCAATGCCAATAAGCACCGTACCCAGGTAGCACTTATTGGATCATATACGTTTTACATACTTAGCCGTACCTAATGTTCTACAAGCATTTAGGAAACGTATATAAACATGTCCTACTGTGGTAGATATCAGCAACCACACATTTGATGTGGCGACTATGACGGCAATGCCCAGTAGTGATAGACCTATCTGAATGCTGTCGATAAGCGAAGCGAGCAATATCTCGTCTACGGTGCCCATGTCCTTGGAGAAGCGATTGAGCACACGTCCCGATGCGTTGGTGTTGAAAAATCGCATATGTAATGCGTTACTTGTAACGTCGTTATTTTTCTCATTACTTTTTTTTAACAATCGTTACTTTTTTCTGTCTGTAACGTTATTTTTTAATTTTTATTGGATGAGTTGGATTAAATCATATTTCGATTGCTGGCGCTGAAAGATGTTCCGCTTTTGTGTCTCTAGAAGTGTACTTTTATCTACCCAAATTGTATCGTTGTTATAACAAATGAGTGAAATACTCAAAAATTTTTTTAATGCTTGTTTAAATATACAAATATATATTTACAATTTAATATTGTATTATCTAAAATAAAAAGTTACTAAATGCAGTAAATACATTATAAAATGTTAAATTTCTTTTTTTTATTTCTAAAAAAATATTTTACGTTTTATATTTTAGACTCCATTCCAATAATCACTATTAATATTGAAAATCTGTAATTCACATTACATATAGGAGAGACCGGGGCACAAGGAGTCGCAAATATTCAAACTCTTAGAATTAAGTACATCTAACTATAAAATTTTTCGTATTATTTTTTTTTAATCATTAAAGCATAATGCATAATTATAAAATTTAATAAGTATAAAACAATTTAGAATAAATAAAGGGCTAAGAGCTAGTAATGTAACAAAAAATTTTAATTTAAGTAGTAATAGTATGAGAGTTCTAACTCGGGAACTCCGAGGGGAATGCGGAGCGCGGGGGATTCTTCGGTGGCGGCG
>NW_017295739.1:0-302 GCF_001594075.2 Trachymyrmex cornetzi | reverse complement strand
ATCGATTGAGCGCCAACATCTGGCTGCTATCGAAATCGATGATATAAAACGCAATGTCTTCCTTGATAAAAGAGCCTCAATCCTTTATTCTTTTTTTTTTTGGAAGGGACATGACATTCGAACATGTTTTTGTAATATGTTTCAAGGTTAGTAGGTAAGTAAAACTCGATAGAATTGTATTTTCGTAAACTTTTATGAGGGTAGAGCGTTTTTTTTTTTAAACATTCTTTGAAAATGAGCACATAATGCTCTACTCTGAAAAGAGGGAATTACAGACGAAAATGAATTCAGTCTAGAAATGT
>NW_017295738.1:41914-42333 GCF_001594075.2 Trachymyrmex cornetzi | reverse complement strand
CCGGTCTTAATGCTTTATGTCATATTTTGCTCCCCCTTACGACAGTCTAAAGCGGGGAGGACAAACTCTTGCATAACACATAAAACATGAGGCATAAGAAAATCAACCAATCAGAGTCTTTTATTTTACGGAAAGGAAGGAAATAAAGGACTTTGATTGGTTTATTGTCTTATGTATTGTGTGTTATGCGTTATGCAAGAGTCTGTGCTCCCCGTCTTACTATTGCATTGTAGAATGGACTTTACATAACGTACAATGCATAGTACGTAAGGGAATCAATCGAAATTCTTCTTTTTTATAGAATGGGAGGAAAGGAAAGATTCTGATAAGTTGATTCGCTTATGCATTATGCGTTATAAGACGAGGAGCACAGACTCTTGCATAACGCGTAACATAACATAATACATAAGATAACATAC
>NW_017295738.1:41332-41691 GCF_001594075.2 Trachymyrmex cornetzi | reverse complement strand
TTCTTTATTTCCTTATTTTCCATGAAATAAGGAACTCTATTGTTTGAATTTCTTATATCTTATGTGTCATATTTTATGCAAGACTATTTCAACCTCTAAACTTAGTTAATTTTATCAATTAATCACCATCGGGGCTATTAAAAAATGATAAAATGTCTGAACAAGATTCTTTATAATTAATGCGCATCTGTAATTTTGACTCAGTTAAATTCATGGATATAAATTCATTCAAATAAATGGATAAACGATTCTTTCTTTAAACTATATATACCAGAACGCACTCTGGTAGTAAAATATTAGCAATTTGGAGCCAAATTGGCAGCAAACTCGATTAGATTTTGACTACAAAATTATAACCA
>NW_017295738.1:35134-37943 GCF_001594075.2 Trachymyrmex cornetzi | reverse complement strand
TTCTAATAAATAATTTTGTTTCTAAACCGGAAAATTTTACTGCCAGATTTTTTGGTTTCATAGAAAAACGCGTCGAATAAGTATAATTTCATTTATTTAAGATGGGATCCGTCTTCTGAATAATCACTATTTGTTTTTATAACAAATATTAATACTTATTTTAAAGGATTATATATTTACCTTTTCTTCAATCATAGTGATATCGTCTATTACGATTGAATTATCTGCATCCATAATAAGCGACTTATCAGCGATAGAATCAATCGGTTCGGTATAGATTATTTTTATGTCTCCGACATTATCAAGCTGTTTCTTTTCATGATCATAATTACACGTTGGCCACGAGATTAGATTTTTTTTCGAACAGAAGTATTTTCACCTCACTCTTATCTTCAATTTCTTCCTCTTCTTCAATAACGCAGAATTTATTATTGCGATCAGGATTATATTTTTGTAATATAATTATTTTATCGTGTATCGTTGATTTTGACAAACTATCATCATTATTGATTTCAAATAAACAATCACGTACAATTTGAACGTCGGAGATATGTTTTCGAGACGAAAATGTAACGCGTTTACAGCGTTCGCCAATCAAACAATATATTTTTTTTCCATCTTTAATTAGAAACACTTCACTTGATAACACTGCAATCGTTATCAACAATTGAACTAGCAAAACATATGCAGCACGTGCTCCTCACTTTCTTAAGGCAGCCATGATGGAATATTCGAGAATGCTGCGCACAAGAGTTTATCCGCATTCATTGCGCAAGATATGTGTATAATATAGTAATATCCAATATTTGAAATATGGTTTTATTCCGTCAGTCACAAACAAGATATTACCAATGTGTCTGATTTGCCAAAAAGTTTTTTCCAATGAATCTATGAAACCTTCAAGATTAGAAGATCACTTGAAGAAAGTTCATACTGATAAAAAAGATAAAGATTTATCTTATTTTCAAATGCTCAAAGATCAATTTTTGAAACGGTCAACGTTGGGTGATATGTTTTTAGCTGAATCCAAACAACATAACGATGGATTGCGCGCCTCTTACAACATTTCCTTGCTTATCGCTTAAATCGGAGAAACCGCATACTATTGGCGAAGAATTGATCCTACCTGCCATTAGTGAGGTCCTGCATACTGTACTGCACAAGCCAGCATTTGATGTTATCAATAAAATTCCATTGAGCAATAATACAGTGCAGAGGAGAATTAATGAAATGGCTCAGGATGTGGAAAATTCATTTGTGTTTTTTTAAAAACAACCCAATTTTCTTTACAGCTCGATGAATCTACTTTACTAGGGAATGAAGCTCCACTTTTAGCGTATGTTCGATTCATAAAAAAAGAAAAAAATTGCCAAGAATTATTATTCGCTAAAAACTTAATAACAGACACCAAAGGAGAGTCGATATTTTTTGTATTAGAAGAATTCTTTAAAGAAAAAAAAATTCCTCAGACTAATATCATGTCAGTACATATACTATGGGGATTCTAACCCAGTGATACAGATACCTGGCTGCCACCAGGCGGCGCTGGCGTCGCGGTCGCGAGAGGAACTACGGCGCGGGGGTGGAGAGGAGAGGATGGGGAAGACGTGCTTGATGGCGCGGGGGGAGGAGGGGAGAGGAGGAGGAAGGTCCCAGCGCTATCGGTGTTTACATAAAAACTGGTAGCAATAATACGTGCACCAAGTAAGTGATATAAAATAAAAATTAATTTCAAACTACGAATTGCTCGCGGTTATTTTCATACTTGTTATTAGTTCTTTTTTCTTACAATGGATAGGTACAGATGGAATAGGATAGGTTGGATGGGAAGTAAAGCAAGTACATATATTTGATGTGAACGACAAAATTTTTTTATTCACATATAATTACATTCGGTTCGAATGTAATTATAGTCGAGGCGTACGAGCGTAACATCGTTCACCGTGCAAATTCTGACGGATAGCAGTCCAACGCTTATAAAGTTGTCCTTGTATTCGTTTCGCACCATCTTGTAAATATTTCAATCCGGCTATCAAATGTTATGATGTGAACGACAAAATTTTTTTATTGCAGTCCAACGATTATAAAGTTGTCCTTGTATTCGTTTCGCAGCATCTTGTAAATATTTCAATCCGGCTATCAAATGTTATGATGTGAACGGCAAAATTTTTTTATTCACATATAATTACATTCGGTTTTTTTCGTGTATATTAAAAACTAAAGCTAATAGCTCGCAATCGACGAGCTGATGTCCATTGAAAATATCGCAATCGCGTATAGCATCTTCGGAAGCGATGTTGGAGAATCGCGTACACTTGACATTGACCGTATCGGCGAGTCGGACTAATCGTTCGAACGTTACATCGATACATCCGTCAAACGCGAACATGCGGCGTAACGTCGTTTCGGTCATCGTAATGCGTACGGACGAAGAATCGAGGCGTACAAGCTAACATCGTTCTTCGTGCAAATTCTGACGGCTAGCAGTAAAACTCTTATAAAGTTGTCCTTGTATTCGTTTCGCAGCATCTTGTAAATATTTCAATCGGGCTATCAAATGTTACCATTATGCGCATTATTGAAATATTAAGCAGCGCTGCCGCGTGCGCGCTATCTCATATACCAAACATCTTTCTCTCGATGTATTATGCCGCCCGTTGCGACTAATGTGCATTCTATATTTACGATCTTTTCTCTCATTGTAGCTTCATATGTGATCCCTTTTACTTATTCTCATACGCAAAATATATACATATACATATATATTTTTTTATTTCTATTGTACTTATTCGATTATATTCTAATATTC
>NW_017295738.1:25870-26228 GCF_001594075.2 Trachymyrmex cornetzi | reverse complement strand
CCACTCGCGCATATCGGTGCACCGATAAATCTCGCTGTTCTTAGTAATTATACTCTTATTGGCGCGTTTGTCTTTTGTCGCGAACTCACCATTGAACGCTGTGTTCACCTTTACACTACCGTGTCTTTCCACAGCGTCCCGCACTCGCTCTAGCACTATATCGCCAGCGTCTTCCAAAAACCGCCGCGGCTCGATATGATTATAGTTTATCACTGCGCCTGTCGTTATACGGCTCTCGAACATTGTTTCGATTTCACGCCATCAAAGTCCGTACCCGGCGCCCACATGCACGAATCTTCCGCGCACCTAATCCTTCAAACACTCGAGACTCGCGATCCTCGCCACCATGGATTGTCTG
>NW_017295738.1:23930-24874 GCF_001594075.2 Trachymyrmex cornetzi | reverse complement strand
TCTTCTCTCCCTCGGTAGCAGAATTTTGCGACAGCCAGGCGGTTCTTCGGCCAGAATTGTAATTCTTATTACTAAGTTGGGCGCCAGGCATGAGAGAGCGTGCCACTCTTTTCGAAAGCTCCTCACTTTTGCCCGTAACGTTTTCCCGACGGCAGGGAGTGGGTCACAAGGAGTGTGGGAAATTTGTCGGAGGGCGAGAGAGATAGGTCACAAGAATAAACCACGCGAAATGTAATAATAAGAACAATTATATTTGAAAAGAATGTAGTGAAGCAAGTATGATAAGTTACAATAGTGAAGTAATTACAAGTACTCTCCGGGGCTTCGCCCCTCTGCTCTGCTCGATACTCTCGGTACTCGCACAGAGAGTCACTAACTTAATCCTAGCGCCGGACGCCGATCATACGCTACGGCACGAACCCCGACCTTCCCCGCGGTATCTTCCGACGGTGTCAAACGCCCACCCCTCGACAGTCGGCCAGAACCCGTACACGCTGTACCACCAGACTCCCGGACGTGCAACGCCGGCCCGCGGCCGACGCCACGCGATGGTGCGACGCGTTTATAGCAAACTGCTTGATGCGACTCGATTCTACTTGACAGCGTGAATTCCGGAAACGGACTCTACTCGGTAACACCGCAACCGGAAGTTCACTTGGCAACGCGGCAATCCGCGTTCCGAGGCGACAGCACAATTCTAGCAAGCGCGTCTCCGCGACGCGACACCAAACGATAACGCAATTACAATAATCGTCGTTACGCGACCCGACGAAACTCGACAACGTGACTACTCCGCGCGTTCCTACGCGGCTCCACTCTACTCGGTAACCGGCAGTGACTCTCCCGTGATGAAAGGAACGAGCGCGACTCGGCCCTCGATTCTCTCCACACGACTCAAAGTTACTTTCACTCGGCAGCGAATATTACTCCCCTCACTCTGACTC
>NW_017295738.1:21836-22813 GCF_001594075.2 Trachymyrmex cornetzi | reverse complement strand
TACAATAGAAATAAAAAAATATATATGTATATGTATATATTTTGCGTATGAGAATAAGTAAAAGGGATCACATAGGAAGCTACAACGAGAGAAAAGATCGTAAGTATAGAATGCACATTAGTCGCAACGGGCGGCATAATGCATCGAGAGAAAGATGTTTGGTATATGAGATAGCGCGCACGCGGCAGCGCTGCTTAATATCTCAATAATGCGCATAATGGTAACATTTGATAGCCCGATTGAAATATTTACAAGATGATGCGAAATGAATACAAGGACAACTTTATAAGCGTTGGACTGCTAGCCGTCAGAATTTGCACGGTGAACGATGTTACGCTCGTACGCCTCGATTCTTCGTCCGTACGCATTACGATGACCGAAACGATGTTACGCCGCATGTTCGCGTTTGACAGATGTATCGATGTAACGTTCGAACGATTAGTCCAACTCGTCGATACGGTCGATTTCAAGTATACGCGATTCTCCAACATCGCTTCCGAAGACACTATACGCGATAGCGATATTTTCAATGGACATCAGCTTGTCGATTGCGAACTATTAGCATTAGTTTTTAATACGCACGAAAAAGAAACCGAATGTAATTATATGTGAATAAAAAAATTTTGTCGTTCACATCAAATATATGTACTTGCTTTACTTCCCATCCAACCTATCCTATTCCATCTTTTTTTTTTTTTTTTTTGGTAACGGAGGGGAAATGCCTAACGCATACCCCGGGCCTCGGGGGAGAGCCCGGGGTTATGTGGGGCTTGCACCCACTAAAACCCCTCCGGGTGTCCTGCGCTGGCCGCTGTTAGGGACCCCCGGGAACGCGTGCAGCATACATCCGGGGGCCCCTGGTCTTGCCGGCCCTCACCCGTCCGGGGCCTCGTCCTCATAAGAGAGGTTTTCGGCCCCGGGCGGCGCGTTGCGCTAACTTCTCTGTTTATGGGCGCGGAGGGGGACACCGCCCCCCG
>NW_017295738.1:17432-21099 GCF_001594075.2 Trachymyrmex cornetzi | reverse complement strand
GGGAGAGGTATCCTATTCCATCTGTACCTATCCATTGTAAGAAAAAAGAACTAATAACAAGTATGAAAATAAACGCAAGCAATTCGTAGTTCAAAATTAATTTTTATTTTATATCTTTTACTTGGTGCACATATTATTGCTACCAGTGTTTATGTAAACACCGATAGCGCTGGGACCTTCCCCCTCCTCTCCCCTCCTCCCCCCGCGCCATCAAGCACGTCTTCCCCATCCTCTCCCCTCCACCTCCGCGCCGTAGTTCCTCTCGCGACCGCGACGCCAGCGCCGCCTGGTGGCAGCCAGGTGGCTGTATCACTGGGTTAGAATCCCCATAGTATATCTACTCATGTCATTTGCTACTGATGCTGCTCCGGCAATGGTAGGACGCTATGGCGGGTTTATATCATATTTGAAAAAGTCGGTGCCAAATGTATCGCCGTGCATTGTGTGATTCACCGACAACATTTGGTTGCAAAAAATCTCAGTGGTCGCCTGCATTGCTCATTGCAATACGTAATTACAGCAGTTAATAAAATTAGAAGCAATGCACTCAATGATAGACTGTTTGGACAGCTTTGTATTGAAAACGACGGAGACTTCAATTGTTTGTTACTTCACACAGAAGTACGTTGGCTGTCAAAGGGTGCCTGTTTAAATCGATTTTATGATCTCTTTGACTCAATTGTAGAATATTTTGAGAACAAAGATGATTCGTTATGAAAAAATTTATTGAAGTTTAAAAATGATATAGCTTATTTGACAGATTTGTATAACAAGTTTAATGAAACGAATTTACAGCTGCAAGGAGATAAGATGAATTTGATAAAAACAAAGGCTATTATTTCTTCATTCGTGTCCAAATTAATCTTGTATAAACGTAATTTAGCACGTGGAGAATTGTACCAGTTTCCAAAACTTTCCTCGATGAATAAACGTGATAAAGACATTTTGACTTATTGTCAACACTTGGAGGCACTCCATGATGATTTTAACAACAGATTTCAAAATATCCTTAACATGAAGATTCCCGATTGGGTTTTAGACTCATTTTCAAATACTGAAGAAATAGAATTACCATTACAAGAACAATTAATCGAATTATCAACTAACGAAGAATTAAAATTAAAATTTATAAAAAATGGATATCAAGACTTCTGGCTGCAAAAGCAAATACCATCAGTTTATCCAGCATTATAGGCTGTGGCAAAAAAATTTTTTATTGCATTTCCCTCATCCGATTTAGTGGAACGTGGATTTAATGCGGTTACAAATCTTTTGACGAAAAAGAGGAATCGACTGCAAATAGTTAAGCGCGGAGATTTAAGAATGCTGCTGACAAAAATAGAACCAAATATAGATAAATTACTAGCGTCACATCAAGCCCAACCTTCTCATTAATGGTTATTTTTTAATATTTATATTATAATTATAAATTTATACTATAATTTTTTAATATTTTTTATTTGATTCTGTATAACTTTTGTTTTGTTGTTTTAATTAGAGTTCAGAGAGAGTTTACCGGCTACGGTCAAGGGGGCGCTGAACAAAAAATATTTTGAAAAGGGGGTGAGCTAGGAAACTCTGCTATAGAAGAATGGCAAAAATGTGCTACAAGTTTCCTAGCACATTTAGCAACCACATCATATCTTTCAACTTACCTCAGTCCTCTATTTGTACTTAATTGAATGGTATGTGCAGCACAAGGTATATTATGTCATCTAAAATAGAACCAGCCGTTCTCACATTAAATGCATTATCTCTTACTATAGCGCACACTTTTTCGTTTAAGTTGCAATCTTCCTGCACCATATGTAACATATGAGCTAAGTTATCAGCAGTACGTCTTTCGTCGTCTCTAAATGTACACAATCCTCGACATTTAAGCATCCATTCATCATTGATAAAATACGACTTAACTATTAAATAAGATTCTACAGCTGCCGACGTCCAAGCGTCTGTGGTAAGAGTAAAACCTCAAATTTTTGATATTTCAAGTTATAATTTCTCTCGTATTTGATTGTATGCCATTTTTAATCGATAGTATATACTTCCTCTAGAGATGGGGTAGAATAATCAGGTTCTACCACTTTCATAAAATCTTTGCAGCCTTCGCTGGACATAAAAGATTTGAGCAACTGATTTATAGCTATCACACATGTAACAGCTTGTGAGATAGCTTCTTGTCTTTGCGAATTATTTTGTTGCGGACTGTTTCTATTTTTAATCTTTTTATTAATTACTCCTTGCTCGCAAGATATAGCATTCCTTACCATATTTGTTTCTTCTGCACTAAAATTGAATAAAAATAAAATTACAATTTACACTCTTTGAATATATTAATACTTGTATATTCATTCTAATTTTTTCTAACAAATAAACTAATAAAGTTAATAAATATTGTTTAAATGCTGAATGATTAAAATAGATTAAAATAAAATAGTAGTTTAATAATAGTTTGTGTATTTTAATTTTATGTAAACAATAGTTATAAAACTTTAATTAACTATTAACTAGTTATATGCACATAAGTATGTACCTATTACGTATATAAGTAAATACGTATGTATTTGCACACTATTTATGCGTTAAAATGAGTTCCCCTTATAGATATCACCGGTATAATTTCGAATTTGCAGAATATTTAATCTAATAAAAAAAACAATTATTTATCTTGTGGTACAATCATCGTCTTTCTTTAATGTTTCCTTTTTAAATGTTTATTAATTACTGACGACGATCGGCCGTATGAAGGTATACTATACAAATATTGCATTGTATACTTTTGACGTCGTCTACAATTGTGACGTAATCCCATATTCGGCTTAATCGAGTTGATGAAACCGGCACTTTCTATATAATACTAAGTATCCAACCCAATTAATAGTAGTTTTAATTTTTTTCCAAGGATATTCTTATAATGATATGTATCATTCGTGTATAAAAGATTTGTGTTATAATTTCTCATGGTGAACATCGCCTTAAATTTATGGGTAACGAAAAGGAAGGAGAAAGGTTATTAGATTTTATTAATCCGAAACAAATTGATCGCAGTGACATTAGTGATGTTTGTGCTGTGGTGCATCGACGACCTTTTATGACTTATAAGGTATTAATTTCTTTCAATATTTAACAAATAAGTTAATGAAAAATTGTCAATGTGAGCCAACACAAGATGTTCCTTTGTGAAATAACTGTCATATATTATAAATCTAGAGTATAAATTACAGACGTTTCGACATCATTATTGCGTCCTCTTTAAATGTAGGAATAACAAATTCTATATGTAGTAAGCATCCCAATGAAATAACGTAAAGTTGCTTACTATATCTAGAAGATGGTTTATACATTTGAAGCAAACACAACGATGATGTTGGTAATTTATACTTGTAATTTATAATATATGACAGTTATTATTTCGCAAAAAACATGTTATGTTGGTTCACATTGGTAATTCTTCCTGAATTGATTTGTTATAATTTCTCATCATGGTGAACATCGTCTTAAATTTACAGGCAACGAAAAGGAAGGAGAAAGATTAATTAGAAAATTTTTTATTCCGAAACAAATTGATCGCAGTGACATTGGTGATGATTGTACTGTGATGCATCGACGACCTTCTATGATTTATAAGGTATTAATAAATCGAAGGCTTTTTTCTTTCAATATTTAA
>NW_017295738.1:6841-17411 GCF_001594075.2 Trachymyrmex cornetzi | reverse complement strand
TTTACTTAACTCTAATGATATGTATCATGTGTATAAAAATTTTTCTCTATGGAATTTTAAAATTATATACAAACTTACCTTTTTAAAAAAAAAGGTAAAAAAAGCGCTAAGCGTTGGTGAAACTGGCCCAAATGGTGCTTCTCGGAAGGAATCACCATTTGGGCCATTTTCACCAACGCCAATAACTTAATTGGCCGTGAATCTGACAACTAATCACGTTTGCTGTTTAGTAGAACTAATGATATGTATCATTTGTATAAACGATTTGATATCAACAATTGGCGCCAAGTTAAATTCAATGTAATTCGAACAAATTAAATTTTACCATTTTATTCCTCCCAAAGAAAAAATAATTTATTTAACTCTAATGATATGTATCATATTCGTATAATTGATATCAACAAAATTGGCGCCAAGTTAAATTCATCAAAATTTTATCAAAAAAATTTTATGTATTATTCCTATAAAAGATTTGATATCAAGAACTGGCGCCAAGTTAAATCCCACTTCTTTATACCATGCCAAATTAAATAAATAATGAATATTAATCTAATGGTATGTATTATTTGTACGAACGATTTGATATCAATGACTGTGGCGCCAAGTTAAATTCTACTATCAGAATGACAAGTAAAACTGAAGTGATACTATCTTTATTTATTATTTACTTAATCCAAATAGTACTATCTTTAACTTTATACAATGAAAACTAAGTATACGTATACTTATTGAAGAATCTTTCTATTCCAATCCAAATGGTTTAAATTCCTCTTTTTTTAAATTTGTGATAATGTTTTGTATAATATTTTGAAAGAAAATTAAATAACCACTACTTTAGTTGGAAGAGGAAATGTCTTTGTGTGTGTGAATGAATTGTGATATAATAATTTCATTTAAGAGGAATTTAAATCATTTGGATTGGAATAGGAAGATCCTTCAATAAGATATACATACGTATATTTAGGTTTCATTGCATAAAAATTAAAGATAATACCATTTGGAATAAGTAAATAATAATAAAGATATCATCACTTGTGTTTTACTTTTTATTTTGATAATAGAATTTAACTTGGCGCAACAGTTGTTAATATCAATTCTTTTATATAAATGATACACATATCATAAGATTAATATTTATTATTTATTTAATTTGACGTGGTATAAAGAAAAGGGATTTAACTTTGCGCCAGTTCTTAATATCAAATCTTTTATATGAATGATATCATTAAAGTTAATATTATTTATATAATTTCGTATCCGAATTACATGGAATTTAAATTGGCGGTTTTGTTGATATCAAATCTTTTATACACGAATGATACATATCATTATAAGAATATCCTTGAAAAAAAATTAAAGCTACTATTAATTGGGTTGAATACTTATTGTTAGTATTATAAAGAAAGGACCGGTTTCATCAACTCGATTAAGCCGAATCGGTGATTAACTATCAATCATAAGTGGCCAATTCTACTAAATAGCAAACACAATTAGTCAGTTCCACGGCCAATTAAGTAATTGGCGTTGGTGAAACGGGCCCAAATGATTCTTCACGAAAAGCACGCATGCTTAGCGCTTTTTTTACTTTTTTTTAAAAAGGTAAGTTTGTATAAGTAACATATAACATGCTCAGTAAGTCGGTTGCCTATATAATTTACCGACAATAAACTCATGTTTACCTATCAATCCTTCCCGGATCCATTCCTTAAAACGTAAAATTTAAGTGATCATAAGAATTACGATGTCATCTATGCTCGGTTTAAGAAGTAAACTTGGTAAGATCGTAACAAAGGTTTGAAACATTTTTTCTCTGTCAAACGAAACAAATAATAATTAACGACTGTCTACTAAGTTAATTATACGCTATCTCACATATTCTTAAATAAGTGCTCTACGAAAATTAAATTATCCACCGTTTACAGTTTTTACTTTTTATTTAAAACAATTACCTATACAACTCGTTTAAATTTCTGTTCAACATAATGTCACCAAAAATACAAATGCGATTGCAATTCTTTCATAGGCAAACGAGAAGATGCTTCAATAATCAGTCTTAAAGTATGATTCAAATTAATATACAGTTGCTACCAAACCGGTCCAGCTTTCAAAAATAATGTTTTTAGTAATTTAGTCAGTTGAGGTAAAATCGACGAGTCGCACCAATTTTCAATAATACCTGAAAACGAATTTCGTAAAAAAGGTCTCATATATAATAATAATTAGTTAATAATATTACTTGTGTTTGTTACATATAATACTTCAGAATGGATATGCAAAAGCTCCTGACAGACTTGGAAAATTGTTCGTTGCAGTTAAACATATGTGAATCTGACAAAGTCTCAAATTTTGATCCAAACATTCTTTCGTAAATTCTATTTGAGAAAAATCTTTTTGACGTTTTCTGGATTGTTATACCAAACTGATCCAGCTTTTAAAAATAGAATTTTTAGTAGTTTAGTCAGTTGAGGTAAAATCGAGTCGGACTAATTTTCAATATCTGAAAATGAATTTCGTAAAAAAGGTCTCATACATAATAATAATTTCTTGTGTTTATTACATATAATACTTAATAGTGCCAAAGCGATTCGGTCTTGCGGTCGATGTGGATGATGCGCCTGGGTCTATCTATGACTTTTTGCGCTTGGAATTCTCAAAATATATCCACTTTTCATCCACAGTAACGATACGATGCAAAAACGACTTTCTTTTGTATCGTTCGAGCAAAATTTCACATATGTTTTTGCGCCTCTCCATCTGCCTCTCGTTAAACTCATGTGATATCCATCTGCCGACCTTCTTAATCTTTCCCATTTCTCGTAGGCGATTGGAGACAGATTGTTGACTATAACGCTCAATTGCTCTGCGAGTTGTTTTTGTGTTTGTAAATCGTCTTCGTCCAACAATGCTTGCAATTCTACATCTTCGTATCTTTTTGGCGGTTTTCCATGTTCCTTGTCTACAACATCGAAATCATCACTTTTGAAAAGCCGAAACTATCGTTCACACGTATCTTGCGATGGAGCATATTCACCATAAGTTTCTCGAAGTAATCGGAATGATTCAGCAGCAGTTTTCTTCAAATGAAAACAAAAAATTAATGCTGTCCGCGAATGCTCTTTATTTGGTACAAATTTCGACAAATTGAACACAACGAAACAATACTATGCAAACACTTTTTCAATTTATCACTTATGCGCATTTGACATTTGTTGATGGTACAACAAAATGGCATATACGTCAAATCTTTATACTACACACTGCATTGGTGCACCATCTGTTGTCTCAAATCCGCACTTCATACTTGTACACCTGGTATATCTGTATATTCGTGTGGTACGTTGCACCTCACCCTCCTGCCGAACCTCTTTTGGCGGCGGAAAACGATTGCAATTACGACGGGATAAATCCGCGCTATGAAAGACAGGTTGTTATATATTAAATCTAAGTTAATTATACAAGTCTTATAATCAGTGCCTCTTGTTACCTTCCGAAGATCCCTGATTAGTTCGTGCTACATAAATCTGCATTCGCGGCATAACGAAGAAGAAATTAAATATTCGGAGCAGAACTTCTCGTCACGGTAAATACAATTTTGTTGAACACGCAAGAAATCTATTTGGAGACACTGGTAGTGTCTTGACGCTAAGCTACGCGCAGCGCCACTACCGTGGCTACTTTACGAGAGCCGGCGAGTTGCGGCAGTACGAGATTATTGCATCTCAATAACGGCTGAACCGATCAAGTTCTAAGTGTGCTCAATCGACTGCAACCGGTCGGGATACATAATGAAAGTGTTTTATTTTTTCTCTACGTGCTTTACGAGCGGAGACATTGCGACGCAAAATACGAATGTGAAACTTTTACATTAAGAAACCTCATCGTCATCGTCCACGTCGTCGTCGACCAGGAGAAAATGTCTATCTCGTTTTTTCGACACTAGAGGGCTTTTGAGTTAACCTAGCGATGGCAGCATTGCACATTCGAATGTGATCAACCACACATGACGGCTGTGATAATCAGCGATGGCAACATTGTCACATATACGATGTGACGTGCATGCAGAGCATTATTATTATAATTAATTTAAATTAAAATGAAAAATATAATTAATAAAATGAATTAAAATAAAATATTATTAGGTGTACAACACTGCTTCCGCCGTTTTTTTCCGAAATTCGAGGCTCTATTATGAAAAACTGGTTATACATTTATGATTCAAAGTATTGTCCATCGCTGGCCACTACTTTCTTCCATCTTTCAGGCAGCGTACGAATCCCGTGTCGAAAAAACTGGCCATCTTTTGAGGCGATCCACGAATCGATCCAATTTTTTACTTCTTTATAAGACCGAAAGTGCTGGTCAGCCAGGCCGTGTGCCATTGATCGAAACAAGTGATAGTCAGACGGAGCAACGTCTGGAAAATACGGCGAGTGGGGTAGGACTTCCCATTTCAACGTTTCTAAGTATGTCTTGACCACTTTCGCAACATGGGGTCGAGCATTGTCATGCTGCAAAATCACTTTATCGTGTCTCTCGTTGTATTGCGGCCGTTTGTCTTTCAATGCTCGGCTCAAACGCATCAATTGCGTTCGATACCGATCGCCTGTGATTGTTTCAGTTGATTTTAACAGCTCATAATATACTACGCCGAGCTGGTTCCACCAAATACAGAGCATGACAATGGAGCCGTGAATATTCGGTTTAACCGTCGACGTAGATGCATGGCCGGGAATTCCCTATGATTTTCTGCGCTTGGGGTTCGATCGTAATGAACCTATTTTTCGTCCCCAGTCACAATGCGATACAGAAATCCCATCCGTCTTTGCCTTTCAAGCAGCTGTTCACAAGCAAACAAACGCTATTCAACATCTCTCGGCTTCAACTCGTACGGCACCCAATTTCCTTGCTTCTGAATCATTCCCATGGCTTTGAGACGTTTTGAAATGACTTGTTGAGTTACTCCCAATAATCGTGCCAATTCTTCTTGATTTTGACACGAGTCTTGATCAAGTAATACCTCCAATTCTGCATCTTCGAAAACCTTCTCTCTTCCACCGCTATGCCGGTCTTCGACGTCAAAATCACCGTTCTTGAAGCGTTGAAACCACTCACGACACGTCCTTTCACTAATAGCGGCCTCGCTATAAGTATTTGAGAGCATTCGATGAGCCTGAGCCGGAGATTTCTTCATATTAAAGCAGAAAATTAAAACTTCCCGCAAATGACGAGAATTTCGCTCGTAAACTGACATTTTCAATCGAGAATAACTTTATAATGCAGACACAAATCGACTAATGTTTCTATGGGGTTATGTTGACAGATGCCTAAGTTTATTGTATGACGTCTATGATCTATTTATTTCGACCATGACTTAACGCTAAAGACATCTATAGGAAAACGGCGGAAGCAAAGTTGTACACCAAATAATTATAATTAAAATCCTATCGAGACTGTCGTTGAAGATCTAGGTATTTACCGCATCGAGGAAGAGGGTGTATAGATATTCAGGAATTAAGTGTCTAGGTGTTTGTCGTCGAGCAAGTGGGTGTCTAGGTCGAAGAAATGGGTGTATAGGTGATCGCCATCGAGGAAGTGGGTGTCTAGGTGTTCGCTAATGGGGAAATGGATGTCTAGGTGTTCACCGTCAAGGAAATGAGTGTCTAGGTGTTCGCCGTCGAGAAAGTTGGTGTCTAGGTGTTCGCCTTCGAGGAAGTTGTTGTCTAGGTTTTTGCCATCGAGAAAATGAGTGCCTAGGTATTCGCCGTCGAGGAAGTTGGTGTCTAGGTGTTCGCCGTCGAGGAAGTGGGCGTCTAAGTGTTCGCCGTCGAAGAAGTGAGTGTCTAGGTGTTGTCTACATGTTTGCCGTCGAGGAAGTTGGGGTCTAGGTGTTCGCCGTCGAGGAAGGGGGTGTCTAGATGTTCGCCGTCGAAGAAATGAGTGTCTAGGTGTTCGCCGTCGAAGAAGTAAATGTCTAGGTGTTGTCTACATATTTGCCGTCGAGGAAATGGGTGCCTAGGTGTTCGATGTTGAGGAAGTGGGTGTCTAGGTATTCGCCTTCGAAGAAGTTGGTGTCAAGGTGTTCGCCTTCAAGAAAGTGGGTGTCTAGGTGTTTGTCTTCGAGGAAATGGGTGTCTAGGTGTTCGCCATCTCATTCTAACATGTTTGACTCTAGATAGCGAGAGGTAAATGTGGCATTTAGTATTAACCATTAAACTATTCAGGTTAGAATCTGTCACATCGATGGAACAGATGAACACGTATGAACACGAGAGGCTAGAATAAATATTCTCTGCTGTTCAATTAATATTATCTTATAAAATTTGTAGTAACTTTTATTGCAATATTCTTTCGTACGCATGTTTAAAAAAAGTGTCTGCAATGCAGTAGAAAGCATGTATATATATATTTTTTTTATTAATAATTTGTTCTCTCTATTCTTTATGACAGAATTGAATCTTTGTGCTGTTTTTTTTCAGATTTACTGAAATGAAAGGCTTGTATTTAAAAGATAATGATGTATTTTTATGGTAGTGTTGTTTTCTCATTATTAAAAACATACAATATAAAAATGAGTAAAAGACTTATAATTCAAACATATAAAACAATAAGTAAAGAACAATTAATGCCCATTTCCACCAACGTGAATTAACTTTAATCTCGGTTCAACTTACCTTTAGAATTAGAAAAAGACGAAGAGCAAGTTGAACCAACATTAAAGTTTATCTACGTTGGTGACAATGGACTTATGAGTCTTAAAACATCTACATATTAGAAATATAATTATAAAAGCAAAAATTACCTTACCTCCTTTTCGCGTTTAATCTATAGGAGCATATTGAAGCAAGCGACGCGAACAAACCTCTCATCTTATCGTTGTGATATATAGGGTGGACCAAATGAGTCTATAATGGGAAATATCTCGAAATAGAGGCATAATACAAAAAAATACTTCAGACAAAAGTTGCAGGGGGCAAAGGGGGACACGCAATGGTATCATTGACTTTGACCTTGAATCCGATTTTCAAGGTTATTTCGGAGTTAAAATGGTTTCTTTAAATGGGAACCCCTAGTTCCTAGTTCAAAGTTACTTTGAAAGGTCCAATGGCCTATCCAGCATGAACGACCTACAAAGTACTATCATTATCAAGGTCAATTGAAGGTCAAAGTGACTTGAACCTTTCAAAGTGATTTGAACCTTTCGTAAAAGCTTGGAATGTCAGTCGACACACTTTCAGCTGTTTTTGCATATTCGATCTTCATTTGACCTTGAAATGACCTTCACAAAAATACCGTTTTGTACGTAAAATTTCCCGTTCTTTTCAAATCCGGGATAAAAAATAGGGGTTCCCATTTAAAGAAACCATTTTAACTCCGAAATAACCTTGAAAATCGGATTCAAGGTCAAAGTCAATGATACCATTGCGTGTCCCCCTTTGCCCCCTGCAACTTTTGTCTGAAGTATTTTTTTGTATTATGCCTCTATTTCGAGATATTTCTCATTATAGACTCATTTGGTCCACCCTGTATACTACCAAATTAAAAAGTAAAATCCAATCTTTTTTTTATTATTTACTTAACTCTAATGATATGTATCATGTGTACAAAAGATTCTCTCTATACAATTTTAAAATTATATACACACTTACCTTTTTAAAAGAAAGGTAAAAAAAGCGCCAAGCGTTGGTGAAATTGGCCCAATGGTGCTTCTCGTAAAAAATCACCATTTGGGCCAGTTGCACCAACGCTGATTACTTAATCGGCCGTAAAACTTACGTTTTAAAAAAAAGGTAAAAAAAGCTCTAAGCGTTGGTGAAACTAATGAGTAATCACGTTTGCTATTTGGTAGAACTAATGATATGTATCATTTGTATAAAAGATTTGATATTAACAACTGGCGCCAAGTTAAATTTTACCATTTTAATCCTCCCAAAGAAAAAATATAATAGTAACTTTAATTTTTTCTTAATTTATTTAACTCTAATGGTATGTATTATTCGTATGAAAGATTTGATATCAACAAAATTGGCGCCAAGCTAAATTCATCAAAATTTTATCAAAATTTTAAGTAATATTCGTAAAAAAGATTTGATATCAACAATTGGCGCCAAGTTAAATTCCATGTAATTCGAATACTCAATTAAATAAATAATATTAACTATAATGATATGTATCATTCCTATATAATATTTGATATCAAGAACTGGCGCCAAGTTAAATCCAACTTCTTTATACCATGACAAATTAAATAAATAATAAATATTAATCTAATGGTATGTATTATTTGTACGAACAACTTGATATCAACAACTGTGGCGCCAAGTTAAATTTTACAAAATGAAAAGTAAAACTCAAGTGATGCTATCTTTATTATTTACTTAATCCAAGTGGTACCATCTTTAATTTTTATGCAATGAAACCTAAGTATACGTACACTTATTGAAGAATCTTCCTATTCCAATCCACATGGTTTAAATTTCATTTAAATGAAATTATTATATCACAATTCATTGAAAGACTTCCTCTTCCAACTAAAGTAGTGGTTATTTAATTCTCCGTCACGAAAACATTATACAAATCATTATCACAAAATTGCATTACATTGATCAATTTAAATGTTACCACAAAAAATTAAAGAATTAACTGTATAAAATGAAAAAATTTAATTTAAATAGAAAATTTTTAATATAAGAACACTTGGCACAGCTAGATCTCGATATATATTAATAACATGGTAATATAGTAGTAAAGCGTGAATGTAAATAAGAAGGATAAGAATAAAATACTTAGAAAAATAATATAATTAAGAAGCATATTAACAAAAACAAGTCAGTCATATTAAAAAATAGGAATATTTCGAAAAATAAAGAAAAAAACTATCCCCAAGTATTTTCACATGAAAAATTTTTCTATTTAAATTAAATTTTTTCATTTTATACTGTTACCAGGTATGTAAACATGAAACCGGAATTTTTTAATAGAAAATACACGTTTATTACATGAAAATGATAAAAAATATTTTATTCGAAGTATTGCCCATCGCTAGCTATACATTTTTCCCACCTGTCTGATAATTTGTGGATGCCACGCCAAAAAAATTGTTGCTCTTTTGAGCCAAACCAGTCATCTAGCCATTTTCGTACTTTTTCGTAAGAAGTGAAGCGCTGCTGAGCAAGTGCGTGTCCCGTCGATGCAAATAAGTAGTAATCGAACGGAGCCAAGTCTGTTGAGTAAGCCGCATGCGAAAGCATTTCCCAAACAAACGCCATAATCGTTTCCTTGACCAGTTTTGCTATGTGTGATGGTGCATTATCATGAAGCAAAATCACTTTGTGTTGCCTTTTTTGATATTCCGGTCGTTTTTCACAAGCAAAGCTTGATTCAAATTGATCATTTGTTGTCGGTAGCGTTCAGTATTAACGGTTTTGCCAGGTTTTTGCAGCTCATAATAGATCATTCCTTTCTGATTCCACCAAACACAGAGCATTGTCTTCCGTCCATAGCGATTTGTCCTTGCAGTCGATGTCGATGGTTCGCCTGGAGTTACCCATGATCTTTTACGTTTAGGATTCTCAAAATATATCCACTTTTCATCGCCAGTCACAATTCAATGGAGAAATGACTTTCTTTTGTACCTGGCGAGCAGTATTTCGCAAGTGGTTTTTCGGTTTTCCTGCTGTCTTTTATTCAGTTCATGTGGAACCCATTTTCCCATCTTCTGGATCTATCCCATGGATTTCAAACGTATGGAGACGGCTTCTCGTGTCACATTCAATTGATCCGCGAGTTGTTGTTGAGTTTGAGCGTCATCCTCATCCAATAATGCTTACAATTCGCTGTCTTCAAACATTTTCGGTGGTTTTCCACGTTCTTCGTTTCTCACGTCAATATCGCCACTTTTGAATTTTTTAAACCACTCAAATCACTGTGATTTACCAAGAGCATGCTCACCGTAAGCTTCGACAAGCATTCGATGCGATTTTGAAGCAGTTTTCTTCAAATGGTAACAGAAAATCAATGCTGTCCGCAAATCGTAGTTTCCAGGCACAAAATTCGACATGTTCAATGCTATTACAAACTATACTGTGTATGAAACTTGTATTGTTGTGAGTTGAATATCTTTGTCAGGTGTCAGAACAAGGAAATGGCGTCAATAACGCGGTCTGACGGCAACCACATTGACAGCTATGGTACCATCTATATCGGTAAATTCCGGTTTCATATTTACATACCTAGTAATTCTTTAATTTTTTGTGGTCACACTTAAATTGAGCAAGGTAACGCAATTTTTTGATAATGTTTTGTATAATGTTTTGCAGGAGAATTAAATAATCACTACTTTAGTTGGAAGAGGAAATGTCTTTGAATGAATTGTGATATAGATAGATATTTATTATATTGTTCCCCTCGGGGTTACAATTCACAATTTACAATTTACAATTACCACTCACAATTTTTCTTACATCTAATCTTATATTCTATCCTTAGCCTACCTTAAAACTAACTTACAACTATCTTACATGACTGATCCCTACTCTCTCTCTCTCTCTCTCTCTCTCTCTCTCTCTCTCTC
>NW_017295738.1:5425-6686 GCF_001594075.2 Trachymyrmex cornetzi | reverse complement strand
CCCTCCCTCCCTCTCTCCCCGCCCGGACCTCCATTTCCGCTGTCTTATCCATCCATATTTATGGACTCTTCAATCTTTACTATCTTTACATTTAACATACCTTTCCCACAGAGCCTCCCTCCCCTCTCATTCAATCTCATTCTCTCTCTCATTCTCTCATTCATTCCTCCCTCCCATTCTCACCCCCTCATCCTCCCCCTCCCTCCTTTCTACTTTCCATTCCCCCCCTCAATCATTCTTACCCTCTCCTATGCCCTCTTCCTCCCTTATCCTCTTCCTTTCCTCCTCAACTTCCCTCATCCATCCCTTCTCCTCCCCTTCTTCCCTCAGTATCCTCCCCACCACTTCTTGCCAGCTCCCTCCTTGCCCCATTTTCCAAGCCCTACATCCCTCCCATAAATGCTCCCATGTTTCCCACTCACTCCCACATAGTCCTGCATTTCCTTTCCTCCTCTTCCTCCCAATATCTCCCTTCCTTCACTTCATTTCCTAACCTGAACCTAGCCACCCTTCTCCATCTCCCTTCCCCCCATCCCTTACTCAAGTATTTCGGCAGCCCCTCCCTCTTTATCCATCCATACCACCTATTATATCTCGAAACACTAATCTTTTCCCATCTTTCCACCCTCTGCATTTCCCTATCCCTTTCTTGTATCTCCTCAAAATTAACCTCTTCCTCCCCACCCCCCTTACCCCTCTATCTACCTCCACCCCTCTTTCAACAAAGTATTGCTCTCTTTCCCTCTCCCATCCCTCTAACTTTTCCCCCTTCTCTAAATTACTCATCGCTTGCTCCCAACACAATCTCGCCAACCTACTCCCTCCCCCCCTCCTTAATCTCTCATCTAATGCCCACGCCCTTTCTCCCGCCTTTGCCCTCAACTTTTCCCTTTGCAGCTCCTCCCTCACCAAATATCCTGGCGTCCTTCTCTCCACCCCTAACACCCACCTTAAATACTTTTCCTGTAAACTCTCCACTGCTTCTCTCTCTTTCCATCCCCAAATTTCCACCCCATAGCTCACCATCGCCCAAATCAGCTTATCAAATAACCATACCCTTCTTTTCCAGTCCTTTCCAAACCTCCTCTTCCCTATCCCCCACACCTGTCCCATCACCATCATCGCCCTCGCCACCCCCTCCATTACATGCTCCTCCTGCTCCCCATTCCTTTGCATGGTATACCCTAAATATCTGAACTTTTTCACCTCTTCTATCCTTTTCCCCTTCCATCTCTAGTCCACCGTATTATTCCTTCCCCCT
>NW_017295738.1:2372-5170 GCF_001594075.2 Trachymyrmex cornetzi | reverse complement strand
CCCCCCTCGCTGTCCAGAAGCTTTCCCCTAATTCTCTCCCCCCTCCCGCTCTAACTCTACTTTTTGTTTCCCTCATTAATTCCCCCACTCTTTCTACCAACCCTTTCCTTACCCCTCTCCGCCTCGAAGCCTCCACCAATATCCCCCTATCCACCGAATCAAACCCCTTATAAATCCCACCAATTTCCTTCCTTCTTTATTTACCTTACTATCCTTTGATCTTCTCTCCTCTTCCTCCTCTCCTTCTATCTCCTCCATTATTTTCCCCCCTTCCCTCCCCGTCCTTACATTAAAATCCCCCCCCTATCACCGTTTTTACCCCTTCTTCCCTCCCCTCCATCCATTCAACCATGTCCTCCATCTTACTTTGGAAGTCTATGTTTATGTATACCCTCACCACCCTTACCCTGCTTTCTCCTGTTTTCATCACCCCCGTCATCATCCCCTCCACTTCCTTCCTCTCTCTCTCTCCCACATACAGTTCTCTCTTTATCCTCATTATCATTCCCCCCATTGCCCTCCCTTTCTTATTCCTTCTTCTTGCCTCCTCTATTCTCTGAACATATCCATCCGGTAGCCTCTCCCTTAATTTTTTCTCTCCCTTTCCCTCCACCCATGTTTCCATCAATGAATTAGGAGACGCGGTAGTGGCTCCGGCCATGTTCAAAAATAAGAGACACTACAAGTCTCTTATCCCGCACCATCAAAGTCCATTTTTGGAGGTTGCATAACTAATAAAATATAAAAAATTTTGAATTGGACGTAACATATTTTAAAGGCGGCATCGTCACGAGTAATTTAAAAAAAAAATTAAAAATCGGTCAAGCCGTTCTGGACATACGAGTGGTCGAAAAGTGATGATTTTTCATGAAAAATGAAGTAACGTTTTCTTCTCCTTTGCTGTCCGCGTTCAAGGCCATCGGAATTTTAATTTTAAAGTATCTCTCATCCTTCATGTCTCTCACCCTTCCTTCATACCGCCACCAACTTTGACCCATTGCATCCCCTCCCCCTCCCCCCCTTCCCCCTTTACTCCTCTTTTTTACGCCCTATCGCACTTTCTTTCGTCCTCTCGCTCTCTTTGTTGGTCATTTCTCACCCTCGCCTGCTGAAAGTGACCGATGGTCAGTCAGGGTCATAATCTTGACAATGTTAATATGTGGGAGGGTCAGGGTCGTCGGAGGTGAATTGTCCATTTTAATTTTAATAAAATAAATATAATAAAAACTCTCGAAATTGTCAAAATAAAACCATAAAAAGGGGGCTAATGAGAGTATAGTCGCTGATCGTTTTGCGATGAATAAGTTTATTAATTAATTAGCATCCATACGTTTCGGCATCCATTCGAGCCATCATCAGTGCATCTTAGACTTAAAATTAATATTGATTATCGATCATTACTTGGCTCCACGAGAGTGGTCACTCCTTCCATCAACAATACGTGACAACAGATTGAAAAAACAATTGGCAACGTTCGAGGATGTAGTTCTATAAATAGAAATGAACAATACCAAAAATCTCCAATAAAATTGTAACTACCAATGAATAAGACTCACCCGTAAGGCCAAGAACAAACGGTAATACTTATGTATAATGTGTATCGTATCCATTAATTAAAATTATAAAAAACACCGCAGTCAAATACAATAAATTTCAGTAAGTCAGATCTAATTAAACAATCAATTTTGAATACGTGGTACATTTTTGTCGACTCATATAACAACGAACAATCGTATGAATCTTCCAACAGTAACTCGCTCGAATTATACATTTATATAGAGTGGTAAATGACATTTATGATGTGTAACAAACGGTAAAGACAACAATCAAAGGATACAAAGAGACTATCTTACCGAGCAATGATAACAAAAACTATATAGTAATAAAGATGAAAACTTCGAACGACAATCGTTACAAATTATTCAAGATCGAAATATACGCATGGTGTAGAAATTCTGTGTCAGACTGTAAGTTTAACCCATTTTTTTGCAACTGTATGTGCACCATTTCTGATATTCGTCGTTTAAATAAAAATCTTTCATTGTCCATTATCTCTACATTTTCCCAATCGAAATCGTGATTATAATTAAGTCTATGTTCTGTAATTACCGAATGATTATTAATATTTTTTCGAATATCATTACGGTGCTCATTAATTCTCGTCTTTAATATACGTTTAGTCTGACCAACGTATGAAGCATCACAGTCATTACATTTGATCTTATATACTGCGTTCTTTTTAGACATATTTGGTATCGGATCTTTATGTGTTTTTATAAAACAGCTAAGCTTATTGAGACTAAAGTACGCCAGGTTTACTTTATAATCCTTGGTGATATCTCTAAATTTATCCGAAACCTTAGTTACATAGGGGAACGCAAACCACATATTGTTTTTTACATCTGTGTCGCTATCAATGTTACTGTTTTGCCTCAACGTTTTTCCATGTAATAAAGATTTGAGACGTTCATTCATTACATTGAAAATAAAATCCACCGGATAGTCATTATTCATAAGTGTCTCTATCACAAATAATAAATTCTTTTTATGATATTTAGGTACTGATAATAGAAAAGCTCTATCAACCATTCCCATAACAGTGCCCTTTTTCTGCGACAAAGGATGTTCAGAAAAAAAATTCAAATATCTCCCCGAGTATGTTGGCTTATGGTACCAATCAAATTCCAGAGATTGGTTATTCTTAATGATGGTGATGTCCAAAAAATTCAACCTATTTCCACCTATTTCTAACGTAAATTGTAATCGAGGATGAAATGAGTTAAAAACGTCCAAAATTT
>NW_017295738.1:0-204 GCF_001594075.2 Trachymyrmex cornetzi | reverse complement strand
TCATTTCTCACCCTCGCCTGCTGAAAGTGACCGATGGTCAGTCAGGGTCGTAATCTTGACAATGTTAATATGTGGGAGGGTCAGGGTCGTCGGAGGTGAATTGTCCATTTTAATTTTAATAGTATTTCATACTCTCGCCTACTGAAAGTGTCCGATGGTCATTTAGGTCTAGGTATTTACCGCGTCTACGAAGAAGGTGTCTAT
>NW_017295737.1:98917-99376 GCF_001594075.2 Trachymyrmex cornetzi | reverse complement strand
GGAAAGATGGAAGGACATATATAATCAATACTATAATAGTTTTAAACGATTAGTATACAAGGAACAGTCATTCCGACAACATCAACGTGTTCAATCGTGAGGATAATATTGTACGAATACACATCAATGCTCAACAACGCGGATATTGATAAGTATCTCATGGAACAGAACAATCTTAACGAAGGAGGTGTGAAGAGACTATTCGATGATGAAAATCTTGATAATGAGAACACATCAAATAAGTAAGTATTTTTTTCTTTGCATTCTTTTTTTCCATTCACTGATTTTTTTTTTTAATTACAGACATCAAATCACACATCGTTCTATCGTACGCATTCTCGAGAGAAGATATCCGTTAACCGTAACTGGTTACAAATACTTGAACATTGGTATTAATGTCAAACTCCCTTCTTACGTAACTATCATTTTGGGAGATTCTCACGGTAAAGAGATTCCGCT
>NW_017295737.1:95068-96923 GCF_001594075.2 Trachymyrmex cornetzi | reverse complement strand
CAAACGTACTGCATAAAAATAGATACCTTATAAAAAAATTCTCGTTAAGGATGTGGTATCCCAACAGGAAAATATGCAAAACTGCGTAAAAGGAAATCATTCTTATTTTAATATTATTTTTATTAAACAACTACTTTACAAAACATAACACTAAAGAATAAGTGTTAGGTAAACAGCACGGAGCGTTTGGTATGAGCAAATGCAATCGAACGGTACGGTGTGTCCTTCCAAAAATCTTCGATCCAATTCATAATAGATATCCTTATAAGAGACAAAAAACTAAGATCGAGCATACGGGACAGGGGATTCTAGATACGCGAGTCATCGACGCGAGCGTTGGCGCGAGCGAGATCGAACATACGGCACATGGGGGATTCCAGATACGCGAGCGTTAGTGCGAGCGAGATCGAGCATACGGGACAGGGGATTCTAGATACGCGAGTCGAGGGGAGCGAGATCAAGCATACGGCTAAGGGGGTTCTGAATACGCGAGGGGGTCGAGGGGAGGGAGGGCGAACGGGCCTTGGCGCGAAAAAAAACGCGCGAACTCCCTCAGTCATCCTTCTGCTCTCGAGCTCGCAGGACTTTCGTCACGTCGCTCCTCGCGTCGTGACGTCACGAGCTCACACACACATGCACCCGTGGGGACGGGGGCCGGGGAGGAAAACCGCGAGAGGTGGTGGGAGGCTAAAGCAGCTCGCTCATTGGCTGCCCCCCCGCACCACAGTACCCCTCTCGCCTAGTTTTCCCCCCGGCCCCTCACCCCGCGGGGTACTCCATGAGCTAGAACATACTTTGCTTTGCTACTACTGATTTCGGCGTCGGAGCTTATGTTTCTTTCGGCGTCGGGAGGGGAGGTCGGGGGGGCGGGCTTTAAGTCTTTAATATGAACGTGTCGGTACCAGCGGCCGCTGCCGTCTCGCAAGTCTACGATGACTGGTGACACCACGCGCCGTACCTCGAGGGGACCTTTAAATTTCGGCGCGAGCTTGGCATTGAAGGCGTTACTTTTGCTGGACAGCAGATGTTCGCGCTTGTATACTTTTTCACCGATCGCGGGTCGCCAAGCTCGACGACGCAGGTTGTAATATTTTTCTTGCCTCTGGAAGGCTCTCGCGAGGTTCATTTGCACGAGTTCGTATGCTTCCTCGAGGCGTCGGCGGGTGGTGTCTGGCGAGGGTGCGGGGCCGCGCCGGGCGTTCCGCGAGTTCGCGGGCGAGAGGAGTTCCCGGCCGTGATTGAGGTACGCCGGCGTGTATCCGGTGGTGTCGTGACGGGCCGTGTTGTACGCGAACCGCAATTCGTGGAGCTTCTTGTCCCACGTTTTGTGGTTCCGTTCGACATATTGCACTAACATGGTCTTCACAGTGCGGTTGGTGCGTTCGACCGGATTACATTGCGGTGTATACGCCGGTGTAAGCCTATGTGTGATGTTGAAACTTTCGAGTAGTTTTGTGAGGTGCGTGGATTTAAACTGCGTGCCGTTGTCGGATATTACCGCTTCCGGGAACCCATGGCGAAGGATCACGTCCTCCGCTATTGCTTGAGTCACGGCGGGGGCGGTGGCGCGGCGGAGGGGTCTCAATTCTACCCATTTCGTGAAACGGTCCTGCATATTCAGGAGCCACGCGTTACCCCTCTTTGATCGCGGTAGGGGCCCCACGAGGTCCACGGTGACCTGCTGCCACGGATAGTGTGTGGCGGTGGCGTGCATATGCCCTGCCGGCTTGGCCTGCATGGCCTTATGCTGCTGGCAGTTGCGGCAGCTGCGCACGTATCTCGTGATGTCGCGAGTCATGCCGGGCCAGTAATATAGTCCCATGACTCGCGTCATCGCCTTGGCGATGCCTAGGTG
>NW_017295737.1:94448-94868 GCF_001594075.2 Trachymyrmex cornetzi | reverse complement strand
CGGACACGGCGGGAGGTCGGTCGCGGCGACGTTTACCGGTTGGCGGGAGAGGGCGTCGGCGACTATGTTCAGCGTCCCCTTTCGTTATCGGATCTCGAGGTCGTATTGTTGCAGCTCGAATGCCCAGCGCCCGAGGTGTCCGGTCGGTGACTCCAGTCTTTGTAACCATCGTAGCGACTGATGGTCGGTAATAACGGTGAAGGCATAGCCTTCCAAGTAGTCGCGCATTCGTCGGATGCCCCAGACGACGGCCAGGCATTCGAGCTCGGTCGCGCTGTAATTTTGCTCGGAGCGGTTTAACGAGCGGCTGGCGTACGCGATTACTCGTTCTCTTTCCGGGAAGTTTTGCGTCAGGACGGCTCCGAGCCCGCTTGCGCTAGCGTCGGTCTGCAGTACGAACCGTCTGGTGAAGTCCGGGCA
>NW_017295737.1:93025-94210 GCF_001594075.2 Trachymyrmex cornetzi | reverse complement strand
GACGGTTCACGATGTGGCCGAGGTATCGGAGCTGGTCGACGCAGAAGTGGCATTTCTCCGGGTTTATTTTTAGTCGAGCGTCCCGGAGTCGTTCGAACACTTCCCGGAAAGTATCGAGGTAGGCCTCGAATGTTTCGTTTATCACGATTATATCGTCCAGGTATACGAACACCCGTGGCTCAAGTTCCGGGCCTAGCACCCGATCTAGGAGACGCTGGAAGGTCGCCGGTGCGGAGTGTAATCCGAAGGGCATTACTTTGAACTGATATAGTCCCTTCCCCGGGATCGTAAACGCGGTGAAGGGTTTACTTTCCGGCGTGAGGGGTACCTGCCAGTACCCGCTCTTAAGGTCGAGCGTCGTCAGGTAGCGTGCCCCTCGCAATTTGTCTAGCGTCGCGGTGATTTGCGGAAGGGGGTACGCGTCCGGTTCGGTAACTTCGTTTACGCGGCGGAAATCGATACAAAATCGGTTCTTCCCGTTCTTCTTACGCACGATTACGACAGGGGAGCTCCACGGACTGGCGGCGGGTTCGATGATACCCTCGCGTAACATCTCCTCGACTTCGGTGTCAATGATCGCCTGCATAGCCGGGTTGCGTGGGCGATATCGCTGCTTGATTGGCACCGTCCCGGGCTTTACGCGAATCTGGTGTTGCGCAAGGCGCGTGGGGCCCCGTATGGTCTCGAACCGCGGTAGTTCGTCGACTAGGAACTCGCGGAGGCGCCGGAGTTCTTCCTTATTTTGCGGCGCGAGCCCCTCCGCCCTTGCGGCCCGGCTAGTGCCGGTCTGCTGTATTATCGGTCCGGGGGGCGGGATCGCGAGGTCGATTTTTGCCCATAAGTCAATGCCAATCAGGGCGCTATTCGTTAGGGTCGGCATAATGCGGAATGCGTGCCGTACCGTGCGATCCGCGATCTCCACGGGCATGTCTATGCTTCCCGGCAGGGGGATAATTTGGCCGTCGGCGAGTTGTACTTTGCCTTCCTCAGGGTTAACCCGGTATCCCATTTTTGTCGCCGCGCGGGCGGTCGCTTCGTCGATAAATGAGATCTCGGAGCCGGTATCGAGCAGCGCTTCGACTGTCATTGTACCTATCCGTATATCGCAGTGCGATCGCGGCCGGAATTTTAGACGGAGGGCCGGGGCGCGGCCGTCGGGTCCTCCAATGCGTTTCCCGGCGGCGG
>NW_017295737.1:92319-92814 GCF_001594075.2 Trachymyrmex cornetzi | reverse complement strand
CGGCCGAGATCTCGGATCGATCGGAAGTCTGACCGCTTTATGCGCCACTGGTAAGAGTGGTGCATATTTCGGTACAGGTATTCCAGCTGTCGGGCTTCCGTGGTTATCCCCGCGCGTATCATCAACGAGACTAGTGCGGTGGAATATTTAAAAAAAGACTCGTCCGGTCTTTGCTTCCTGGCGTGCACGTCTTGCAACAATTGGAAGTCGTCGGCGTGCGGCAGGAAGGCAGCTTTGAAGCTATCGACGAAGTCGTCCCAGGTCTCCCATCGGCGGCGGTTCGCCCGACCCCAGGCCTGGGCGTCTCCTTTCAGCAGCATGGGTAGGCCTTTGAAGAACTGAAGGTCGGTTAGCTCGTAATCCTCCTTCAGTTCCTCGACGCGTTCTAAGAATGCCCATGGATCTTTCCCGTCGAACTGGATCACCCACTTCCGCATCTCGTTGATGATTTTTCCCGGCCGGTTTTCCGGGCTGGACGGGGCGGGCGGCGGCGCG
>NW_017295737.1:89950-91752 GCF_001594075.2 Trachymyrmex cornetzi | reverse complement strand
ACGATTCGCCGTGCGAATCGTGGTCGCGTGCTTCGCTCGGTGACGCGCGGTGTACGGGACGCGGGCTTACACCGTGAACACGTGTGATAGGCGCGACGCGTCGCAACGCGAGGAGCGATATGGCGCCCCGAAATGTGCGTTTTCTGCGTGCACGCGTGATACGGCACGACTTCGACTGTCGGAAGCGTCCGACGGAGGCGGGCAAATGCCTACCCCCTGGTTCTCGTCGAAGCCGGTCACGTATCACGGATGAGCGGAACTCTCGGCTCGGGCGCCTCGTTGCAAGGCTCTCGGAGCGGTCGCTGCAGCTGGTCGGAAACGGCCGACAGAGGCAGGGCGAGCCCTACCGCCGCGGTGCAGCGAGACGGTTCAAGGAGCTTGCTATGAGCGGTGAGTCGGAGAGCGGAGTCGAGTGCAATAGCTGACCGGTAAATGCCGGTAGTGGCAGAGGACACCCTTACCACCGCGGTATTGCTTCGGATATCGGATCGAGAAATCGGTCGGTGTATCAGGATCAGGATCAGGAACAAAAAGCACGAACTATCCTCTCGCCACGCTTTTATACTAATTGTTGCTCCCGCTCGTATTGTTCCGGAATCATTCGGTGACTCTCGGCGTGGAACAATACGAGCGAGAGCTGCGGCGCTCGGCGTCGTTCGGCGACGTTCGGGTTTCGCGGACTTGCGAGTTCACGCGGCCTGAAATTATGTTTGCGTTCTTTAAAATATTTCGAGCGCACCGCGCTCTCATCGCGTACGGTGACCGGGGGTCACCGTAGCGGCATCCGGCGAGCTGGTATTGCCGGGAACGATGCATTTCTGGGGGTGCATCGTTACAATACATTGGAATCCAACGATCCCAATCCCTTTGATTCTCAGTCACAAATTTGACTTAATAATTCAGAATTGTTTGATGTTGACGTTCCACTTGACCATCCGACTGGGGATGTGGAGCAGTTCTCATCTTTTTGATTCCAAGCAGCCGCGATAATTCCTGAAAAATCTTGGATTCAAAATTTCTTCCCTGGTCTGTATGAACTTCTAAAGGAACGCCATGCCTTGAGATGACTTGATTTAAAAAGGTTTCTGCAATAGTTTTTGCTCGAATATTTTTCAGAGGAAAAGCTTCTACCCATTTTGTGAAACAGTCAACTACGACCAATAAATACTTATTTCCTCTAAGAGTTATCGGAAGTGGACCAAGCACGTCCATTTGAACTCTCTCAAACGGAGTTCCAACGTTATAAATTTGAAACGGAGATTTTCCTTTTCCCGTCGGACCACTCCTAGCGACGCAAATATTACAAGACCTACACCAACTTACAAACTCTTGTTTACAGGACGCCTAATAGAACCTTTTTCGAATTTTTTTTAAGGTCTTATTGATCCCAAAATGTCCTCCTGACGGAGAATCATGTGCCTGTTTCAAAATCTGTTGAATTCGTCGCTTAAGAACAACTAATTGAGCAATGGAATCCCTCAGATTTGGTGCCTCCCATCTTTTGTAGAGTACACCATTCCTAAGCTCTAAAGAATCCCAATAGGACCAGTAAATCTTAGCAGAAACATCTCTAGATGCAATCTCCTGCCAAGAAGGTCGGATCCCAGTCTCCTTCCCTTGGAGAATAATTGCAATACTAGGATCCTCTAATTGTTCCCTAATTGTTCCCTAATTCGCCAGATTTCACAATTATCCTCAACCAAGACAATCCGAGCAACAGAATTTTCTAATTTTACAGCCTCTTTGATCTCAGTCCTTGCGCAATACTGACATTCAGTACCCGCACAGGGTCGTCTGGATAA
>NW_017295737.1:89144-89373 GCF_001594075.2 Trachymyrmex cornetzi | reverse complement strand
GGGGGGGGGTGAAAGGGGGGGAATTCGGTATTATTAAGGTTTTCGGCGAAAGTTGAAGTCGTAGAGAAAAGTGTTGCACAGAAAAGTTGTAGATCTCAAAAAAATCTACAACTTTTGTCTGAATGATTTTGTCACATAACCTCAAAATTTATAAGAAAAATATAAAAAACCGGGATTTTCGTTTTTTATTTTTCATGTCCGTAAAAAAGATTGTATTTTGATGAAAATT
>NW_017295737.1:86998-88478 GCF_001594075.2 Trachymyrmex cornetzi | reverse complement strand
CAACGTCAGCTTTTGCAGGCAAAGGCAAAAAAACAACGTTTAATTCTCTCATTACAAATCCAGAGTTAACGGAATTGGTTAAGCCGTTTTATGAGGCTAATGCAGATCCTACAATTATTGCTCGGAACGGTTGTGAATTAATAACATCAATTTACAAACGTAAACACGGATTATGTTTGGACGACTTGAGATTTCAGCAGTACATGACTGCAACTGCAAAGTCGACGTTCAAACTTGAAAAATTGCCACCAACTGTTGGAGCAGCAACACAACATTGGCTTAGAGCGTACCATCAGCTTCAATCATGGCTTGGAAATGAAATGACACCGACAAAGTGGGGTTGGAAAGAGATTATCGTCCATAATTCCAAAATTATCATGCCACGTTTGACTGACGATCCACTGATCCCTGACAAATTATTGAAAATAATTTCCTGCCACTGCGAGACCAGTTGTGAAGGCAACAGATGTGGTTGTCGGAAGCACGGGCTTCGATGCACTGAGTTGTGTACCAAATGTGTTGGTGGGGACAGTTGTTCCAACGTCGACAAATTCCATGGAGATTACGATGAATCGGATAAATCTTATGAAGTTGAGCGAGGACTTATCATAAGCAACGAAAAAAAACAAGAAGAATCCGAGGATGATAATAGCGACATAGAAGAACCCGAAGAAGATTTGGACGAGGCAGAAGACGAAATAACACCTTTTCCAAAGAAAAGGAAATTAATGTAGAACTTGTTGCACTGTTTCGTAATGTTGTATGTATATATCATTGCAAATATGCCAACTTCCAAACGGAGAATAAATTGAGCTACTTCAACTCGTATTTTTTATACCATATTATCTATTATCTATTAATACCATAGCATATTATAAAAGCAAGGATAATTCGTATTTTGTAACGTACAATGGAATGCTGTCAACAACAGTCCAAGATGATATGAAAATTTAAATACTTTTTCAAGATTTACCAAAAAAGTGATAGTTTAACAACTCATTTTTTGGTTTTTTCGATTTTTGAGACAGTTTTTAAATGACACTATATTTTTTTATCATATCATAAAAAAGTACATTTCAAAACGAAAAAAATCACCCCGGATAGAAGTCCGTACGATAATTCCCTGAAGGACAAATTTCGTTTGAAAAAAATTTGAAAAAACGAAAAAACGCGATTATCTCGTAAACCTCTGGATTTTTTGGTCTGAAAAAAATTGTGTAAATTTAGGGTATAAAAAGGTTTATTTTCACCAATTTTCATCAAAATACAATTTTTTTTACGGACATGAAAAATAAAAAACGAAAATCCCGGTTTTTTACATTTTTCTTATAAATTTTGAGGTTATGTGACAAAATCATTCAGACAAAAGTTGTAGATTTTTTTGAGATCTACAACTTTTCTGTGCAACACTTTTCTCTACGACTTCAACTTTCGCCGAAAACCTTAATAATACCGAATTCCCCCCCTTTCACCCCCCCCC
>NW_017295737.1:78826-86590 GCF_001594075.2 Trachymyrmex cornetzi | reverse complement strand
TTTGGATTGATTTTTAGATTTACCTCTCGCATTCGTAAGAATACCTTTTTTAAATTTCCTATCATTTCTTCGAAACTTTCACTAAAAATAATCACATCATCAAGACAGACTAGACAAATTTTTGAAAGTAATTCCTGAAGAATCTGTTCCATTACTCGCTCGAAAGTCGCCGGAGCATTACACAAACTAAATGGCATTACCTTAAACTGCCATAATCCATTTCCGACCGAAAATGCTGTTTTCTTTTTATCTTCCGGTCGAATTTTAACCTGCCAGTTTTCAGATTTAACGTGGAATACCAAGAGCTACCTGAAAGTTGATCGAAAATATCATCTATCCTGGGTAAAGAATCCTTTTTAGTAACCGCATTTAACTTGCGATAATCAACACAAAATCTTATCGTCCCGTCTTTCTTTTTTACCAAGACAGTTAGCGACATCCAAGGACTCACGGATTTCTCTATTACTCTCTGTTCCCTCATTTCTTCAATAATTTTATCAACTTTTTCTCTCATATGAAACGGAACTGGATGTGGAACCTGTTTAATGGGAAGAGAATTTTTTAAGTTAATTAAATGTTCACCCACTTCACAATTTCCTGCGATAATTTGCTCAGAAAATACATCACTAAATTCGTTTAGCAATTCCACAAAAAGTTTCTTTTGTGATTGCGTTAAATATTCGGAATCTTTTTCAAAAAGAGACCTCAAATTCGAAGGAACATCAAAGTCAAACGATTTGTTTACGCGGAGACATTGAATGTCATTCTTCTCTTCTATATATAACGATATTTCTTTTTGACTATTAAAGATGGACTCAAAGATATTCCCTAAATTAAGTTTCTCGAGAAAATCTATACCAAGAATGCAATCATCATTAATTTTTGCTACTAACATTGGAATTTCAACTAAATAGCTTCCTAGCCGAACTTTTGTGTGCACCTTATAGTTAATTGAAACCTTCTCCCCCGTAGGATATGTTAAACTACAATTATCTATTTTAATTTTACATTGATTTGATTCAATTAAATTATCATTCAAAATTGACACATCAGAGCCTGTATCAATTCTCAAAATACAACGTTTATTATTTATTTCTCCTTGGAAACAGAATTGCGTTAAATTACGTTTAAACTTATTGAACCTGAAAGAACATTGATTATTATTACAACTAAAGTTTTTCGGGGTATCTCCCAAATTAGTCGAACGCAACCTGCAAAGTTCGACTATTCCCGGTTTACCGATTTACCTGGACATTCTGATCGGAAATGTCCCTCTTTACCGCATTCCCAAAATTCTTTATTATTGCTTTTTTTAATTTCCTTAAAATCCCTTTCCTTTTCAAATTTTTTAAATCTATTTTTATTAAATTTTCTTTCTTTGTCTTCATCTTCGTTCTGATTCTTTTTCTGTTTTTCAAAATAAAAATTTTTCCCCTTTTTCTTTTTGTAATTATAATTTCCCCCTTTTTTTTGCACTGAAAACTGCTTTCTTGTATTAATTTAACGGATTTTGCACGCTTAATCGCCACTCTGAGAAACGTTACTCCCTCGATTTGAAGAGTTCTCTTTAGGAACCCGTCGGATAGAGCGGAAATGAATTGTGCGCCCGTGATTTTATCGCGAACCGTATCGAAACATTCCGGATATGCCGATTGCGATAACCGTTCAATATCTGAGCCTAACGAGGCAATACTCTCCCCGAAATTTTGTCTCCTGTTCGTGAAATGCGAATAATAACTTTGCAACGTTTGTGTTTCCCCGAAACGCATCTCAAGTTTCGACTTCAATTCCTCGAATTGCAAATTCTCTAAATTTTGTATGTTTTCCAAAACTGCGCGTGCTCGTCCTCGCAAACACAACGCCAAAATAGCGGTCTTTGTGTCGTCTTCCCAACGGTTCGCTCGAGCGATTAGGTTAAATTGCGCAAGATACTCGCGTAAAGATACGTTCCCCTCATAAATATCCGGCTTAAGTTTGACGCCCATCTGACCGCGAAATGCCGGAGGCGCATCGAAACGACCATTGGCGCCCCCACTTATATCCGCGTGAAACGGCACAGCCGAATTGCCATGCTCGGCGACACCCGCGACGAAACTTCCGCCCGTGGCGAAATCGACGCGATCGACGACACTCGCGACAGAATCTCCCGCCGCGACGGAATCAACACGACCGAAAACACCCGCAAACGCGAGCGAATCTGACACGCGAACATTCGCGAAAGGATCTCGGCCGCGAATATTATTGGAAAGACTTAGCTGATTTGCAGGAATTTGACGCAGTCTCTCTTGTAATTGGAAGATCTGCTCATTCTGTTGACGTTGAGTCTCCGCAAACGCCGCCCCCATTCGCCGCTGCTCCTCACGCAGTTGTCGCATCTCCCGTAACATTGTCTGCAACGCCGTCTGCGTCGAGGAAGTCTCCTGATTCTGCGGGGTTATCTCCTCCGCTGTTGTCTCCATATCTCGTGGCTCCGCCGTCATCGATCCTTCCGGACTCTGCATTCGAGCTCTCCTTCTCGTGACGATCGGTGAACGAATCGTCCGAGACCCTCTGATCCCGGACGAGCCCCCAAAATGTTGCGCCCGATGCACGAGGTTGCACTCGGATAGTAACGCGCACTTCCGAGCCACGAAAATAAAGAGACTCAAGGCTTAAAGAGTAGGAAATAAGAAGTCGTTTATTCAGTAACGTCGGTACCACGAGATTGTCAGTACAGAAGTAGCGTAACGATAATATGTGTAATCAGCGGAGAAACACGTCCGTACGTCTTGACTACTCTCCGAAGATCTGACAGTTGTTCACCATCAACAACGGCACGTCGTCTTGAAACGCGACACCGTGGGTGTCAGCACACCACGGCATGCGACGGAGCATGGGTAACAATACTATGTTATAAGTGCGTGTTCTGAATAAGGGCCAATATCCCTTGTAGAAAAGTACTACTGAGTACTAGGAGTATTTTGAGGCACTACTGTATTACAGCACTACTGTACTACTACACCACTGTAATAGTGCAGAAGTGTTCACTCAGTGAACACTGTTCAGTAATGCTGAGTAGTGCTAAGATCTTCTATATATTCGCGTTTCGGCAAGATACAAAATGCAGGAAATAAGTATATGTATCACAGAAACTAACTATTAATAACTTTATTTAAAAAAAAAACACTTTCAGAGACTCTCAAGCCGAAGGACTAATACGAAATTATGAAATGCTCAAAAATTTACTTGAATTAGATTTTTTTCTTTTTCTATTATATTACTTGTTTAATTTAAATGAAACTTATGGAGAAATGCCTATATTGTAAAAGAAATATTTTGCAGTAACTTTTCCATTGTTGCCTTTATCATAAATACATAAACGGAAGGCAATGCCAATTTGCCTCTTATGTCAATAAGCCCCGGTCTTCCCTAGTCTATATCGTTAGAAAAGACAAACTGGTCCTAATAAATTTTAATTTTTAAACGTAATAAGAAACGACATTATTTGAAATCAAATGTTGTTCCCTCGCAAAAACTTCCAATTAGATCACATGATGCACAAGAGACATCTCCTCAAAAGCAAAAAAGAAAAGCTAGAGAACAACGTCTTTATTACAGAAAACAAAATCGAGTATGAAATTTTTATACATCCCTTGTAGAAAAGTACTACTGAGCACTAGGAATATTTTGAGGCATTACTGTACTACAGCATTACAGCACTACTGTACTACTACACTACTGTAATAGTGTAGAAGTTTTCTATAAAAGTTATATAAAACGATTTTTATTTTATAAATCAAAATACAAAAACGAAAAATAAGGCCTTCAAGAGTCAAATTGTGAAGACGTTCAATAGATCATATCATTTTTTACATGTATTTAAAATTAAAAATAATCAATAATAAAACATAGATTATAAAAGCAATTTAAACATATAGATATTAAGTACAATAATTTGATCTCGTCGAAAACATTACTAGTTTCGGCTCCCAATTTGAGCCCTCCTCAGATGTGAGCGTAATACAAAAAATAAATTAATCGAAAAAATAAGTAAAAATTCGCAAACTAAGGTATGTCGATGATTGTTTTCATAATGATAAAAGAAATAATAAAAGAAGTATTTTTTCAGAGGGACGACAGAACCCATCAAGCGATTGGAAGATCGTTTGACAAAGATCACCGTAGTTCTAAAGATAGAAAGCAAAAAAAAATGTTTCTAATAAAATCGTAATTAAGACAGAAAAGTCGTCTCTCTGTTAAAACACTCACCTCTTTGTGAAAATTATCAAAAAATCCATGTAGGTGGAATGTTCGTCAAGTTTTGGAGTCAATGATGATAAAATAAAAAATATCACATCACAACGATGATGTCGATTATAAAAACTTATACAATTGATCACATTCTAAGTGTATCTTGTCTGAGAATATAATCAGAATAAGCGACATATCCACACGACGTGCGAAACTGTAATGCGAGTCTACCGAGTCCGCCGTCCGATTATATTCTCAGAGTCATATATAAGTCATATATACCAATCATAAACAAGGTCTGACTTTGCATTACCAGTAGACTCGCATTACAGTTTCGCACGTCGTGTGGATATGTCGCTTATTCCGATTATATTCTCAGACAAGATACACTTAGAATGTGATCAATTGTATAAGTTTTTATAATCGACATCATCGTTGTGATGTGATATTTTTTATTTTATCATCATTGACTCCAAAACTTGACGAACATTCCACCTACATGGATTTTTTGATAATTTTCACAAAGAGGTGAGTGTTTTAACAGAGAGACGACTTTTCTGTCTTAATTACGATTTTATTAGAAACATTTTTTTTTGCTTTCTATCTTTAGAACTACGGTGATCTTTGTCAAACGATCTTCCAATCGCTTGATGGGTTCTGTCGTCCCTCTGAAAAAATACTTCTTTTATTATTTCTTTTATTATTATGAAAACAATCATCGACATACCTTAGTTTGCGAATTTTTACTTGTTTTTTCGATTAATTTATTTTTTGTATTACGCTCACATCTGAGGAGGGCTCAAATTGGGAGCCGAAACTAGTAATGTTTTCGACGAGATCAAATTATTGTACTTAATATCTTTATGTTTAAATTGCTTTTATAATCTATGTTTTACTATTGATTATTTTTAATTTTAAATACATGTAAATAATGATATGATCTATTGAACTTCTTCACAATTTGACTCTTGAATTTGACTCTTTATTCTTCGTTTTTGTATTTAGAAGTTTTCAGTAATACTGAGTAGTGCTAAGATCTTCCATATATCCGCGTTCCGATAAGATACAAATTGCAGAAAACGAGTATCACAGAAACTAATTATTAATAATTCTATTTAAAAAATAGCACTTTCAGAGACTCTACGAGCACACTCTGTTACTGCAAAATATTTCTTTTACAATATAGGTATTTCTCCCTAATTTCATTTAAATCGAACAAGTAGTACAATAGAAAAAGAAAAAAGTCTAATTCAAAAACAGGCAAGTAAATTTTTGAGCATTTGATAATTTCGTATGAGTCCTTCGGCTTGAAGAAACAAATCTAAGCGATGTGTTATTAGTTAAAAGAAACGTGTTTGTTAGTACAATGTTATTTTGAGTAACAATGGTAATTTGTTATAATCAAATGATCAAAATCAGACGAGCAGGAATGGGGTACGTTGGCTCATATCATAAGAAAAGGTTAAGTTAATTCGCTGTATATTTAATTTATTGCAAAGAATAATTTACCTTGAAAAAGGAAATCTTCTCATAAAAAATGTTCAGAACAAACATGCATGCTTGCGGACGAACATTTTCCCATTTTTAAAGCAATTTCCCATTGTTTCTTGAGCTTCTTATCTTTTGGAAACTAATCCCCTGTTTCCCATAGTTATTACATTGCGCCACAGAATAATATGTAGTATTTCTTTTTGATTTTATTTTATCACTTTCCATTATAGTACGTATACGTTTTTCCAATGTGTCTGACTAGCAATGCTTCTATCCACCGCCACCAGGAGCGCCACAGATAAATCTTTTTCATCGCCAATAGATGGAGGGATAGGAAGAAGGGATAAAAACGGCGATAGGGAGGGATTTTAATTCAAGAACATGGAGAGAGGGAGGAAAAATAAGGGAAGATTTTGAAGGAGAGGAGGAAGAAGAAAGAAGATCTAAGGATAGTAAGATAAACAAGGGAGTAAATTGGTGGGATTTATAAGAGAGAGAGGATGGTCAATATTAAATGGAAATATAAAAGGGGACGAAGAGGATAACTGGACATACACAGGGGGAAGGGGGGATTCAGTGATAGATTATGTGTTGGTGGATGAGGAAATGAGAGAGCAGATAGAGTATATGGAGGTAGGGGATGCGATAGAGTCGGATCACCATCCTTTGGTAGTGGCATAGAACGGAGGAAGTGAAAAGGAAAAAGGTAAGGAAAAGGAAGGGAGAAGAGCAAATAGGAGTGTGTGGGATGAGGAGGGGAGGGTTGTATTTAGAGATGTTGAGGGAAGATGGAATGAAGGGAGGGGAAGGGGGAATGAGAGTATGAAGGAAACGGAAGAAAGATTAAGTGAGGTTTTGGGAAATATTGAAAAGAAGAGATAGGAGGAAAGGAAGAGAAGGGGATGGTGGGATAAGGAATGCAGAGAGAAGGAGGGGGTGAGAAGGGTATTAAGGAAGTGGAGGAAAGGTAATGGGGAAGGAGAGGAGTATAGGAAAGAAAAAAGGGAATATAAGGAGCTGTGAGGCAAAGAAAAAAGAGGAGTATGAAAGATGGGAAAGAAAAGTGGAGGGAGCGAAGAGTGAGATGCAAGTTTGGGACATAGTAAATGGAGAAAGAAAGAGATAGAACGGGATAAATAAGGGGAAAGAGATGAGGGAGAGGGAGGAATATTTCAAAGATTTGGGGGGGGGGGGGGTGGAAGGGAGAGTGGTAAGAGGAAAAAGTGAAAGGGAGGGGCAGGGGAGAAGGGAGTTAAGTAGGGAAGAGATAAAGAAAGTGACTAGAAATTTGAAGGATGGAAAGGCAATGGGGGTGGACCGGATTCCGAATGAGATATAGAAGTATGGGGAGAGAGGATGGAGGAACGAGTGTAGAGGGTATATAATAAAGTTTGAAAGGGGGAGGATGGCCAGAGGAATGGAAGGAGGGAGTGGTAGTGCCGATAAAGAAAAACGAGCAGGGGGTAGAGATGAAGGATTATAGGGGGGTGTCGATAATGCCGACATTGTATGAAGTTTATACAACGGCGTTAGCGGAAAGGTTAAGGGAGGAATTAGAAGAGAAGAGGTTAATTCCATCAAATCAAACGGGATTTAGGAAGGAATTGGGGACAATGGATAATATATATGTATTGAATTTTTTAGTAAATATGCAGGTGAGGAAAAAGGGAGTGAGGCCCGATTGCGCACATTAACAATCGGACACCGGTGTCCGATTGTTAATGTGCGTAATCGGGACGCTCCCGGAAAAAGGGAGGAAATTGATTGCCTTGTTTGTTGATCTGAAAGCGGAGTTTGATTCGGTGAATAGGGGTACTGATGGAGATTTTGAGGCAGAGGGGGATAAGGGAAGGGCTGGTAGAAAGGGTGGGGGAGATAATGAAGGAAACAAAAAGTAGAATAAGAGTAGGGAGGGAAATTAGGGGAAGTTTCTGGACAGCGAGGGGAATAAAGCAGGGATGTCCATTGAGCCCTTTATTATTTAATATATTGACGGCAGATCTGAAGGAAGAGATGGGAAAGGTTAAATGGGGGGGGGGGGGG
>NW_017295737.1:74176-77846 GCF_001594075.2 Trachymyrmex cornetzi | reverse complement strand
TACTGTCCGATTTGGACACGGGTCCTTTCGAACTTTGGAACAAATTTTACAATAAACCGCAAAAGTAATCACAAAATGATTAATATTTTTGAATTCTACACTCTTTAATTATCCTAAATCAATTTTTTTTCAAATTTTTAACACCTTTTACATAATGATTTACAAGGATTTTCTTTTTTAAAAAATTTTCGCACAGTGGCTGAAAATACATATTTGCGTCTATTTTATGAATGTTATGACAGAGATTTGTCAAACTGCTATCACATGTTCGGTGTCTTATAAGGACTTCACATTATAAATAGTACACAAATCTGCTTAACCGTATTCATTTAAATTAAAAAGGTCCTATTTGGAACCCGGTCCGATTTAGACCACTCTCCTCTACAGACGAATAAAAAAAAAATAATTCATTCAGATCGTGTACCTGGAAGGCCTCCGAATAATGGCAAACGCTTGCGCGATCGCTCATACCTGCGCTCGAAATTTTCCTACGTTTGTCCCAGCGTCCGGAACCAAAATGTAAAAGTTCTTGTGTAATGTCTAGGACTACAGACGAATAAAAAAAAATACTTTGTTGAGATCGTGTACTTGGAAGGGCACCGATTAATGTTAAACTCCCACGCGATCGCCCGGACCTGCTCTCGAAAATTTCCTGCGCTTGGCTACGTGTCCCCGACGCGCATCATTTGTTTTCTTCTTTGCAACGTTGATAGGTCGTAGAAGTCGTATATAATATTCATATATAATATTCGTATCGTATTCTGAATATTATATATTATCACTATGCCTAAGAAATTTGAGATTTCACGGCATAATATAAGCGTAATTGCTGAGGTGATTTGTGATCTAGTGTCAGACATTTCTGATATCAATTTTTATGAAAGAGGCGATGGATCGTTATGCCATATTGTAACGTCAGTAGCAAAGCTATGTAGATACTCGCTCATGAGATACCCCGCGGGGTGAGGGCCCGGGGGGAAAACTGGGCGAGAGGGGTACTGTGGTACGGGGGGAGCAGCTAATGAGCGAGCTGCTTTTACCTCCCACCACCTCTAGCAGTTTTCCTCCCCGGCCTCCGTCCCCACGGGTGCATGTGTGTGTGACCTCGTGATGTCACGACGCGAGGAGCGACGTAACGAAGATCCTGCGAGCTCGAGAGCGGAAGGGCGACTGAGGGAGTTCGCGCGTTTTTTCGCACCAACGCCCGTTCGCTCGCACCCTCCCCCCTTCGGCCCCCTCGCCGACGAAGTATCCAGAACCCCGCTGTACTGTATGCTCGATCTTACTCCCACCAACGCCCGTTCGCTCTCGCTCGCGTCGATGGATTGGAAGATTCGACCGAGCGAAGATTTTTTCAAGGACACGCCGCGACATGTCAAGACATGTTTTCGCGGGTGACGTCATCGATGCGTTCGTGTTTTGTTAGTATGTGTTTAAGAAAAAAGATATATTAAATAAGAATGATTTTTACGCAGTTTTTTTGCGTATTTTCCTGGTGGATACCACATCCTTATCGGATGCGCCAATGCCCGTTCGCTCTCGCTCGCATCGATGCCGTTCGATAGCTCTCGCTCACACCAACGCCCCATGCTGTTCACCTGACGCCCGTTCGATCGCTCTCGCTCGCAATCGCATCGATGCCGTTCGATCACTCTCGCTCACACCAATGCCCTGCGCTGTTCATCTGACGCCCGTTCGATCGCTCTCATTCACACCAACGCTCGTGCCGTTCGAACGCTTTCGCTCACACTTGCATCGATGCCGTTCGATCGTTCTCGCTCGCACTCGCACCGATGCCGTTCGATCGCATTTGCTCACATCAAACGCCCCATGCTGTTCACCTGACGCCCATTCTTTACTGTTGTGTTTTTCTAAAGTATTTGTTTAAAAAAGTTATTAAAATAAGAATCAATCGTGATTTGCTTTTACACAGTTTTTTGCGTATTTTCCTGTTGGGATACTACATCCTTCACGAGAATTATCATAAGGATATCTATTTTTATGCAGTTTTGTATCCTCGATAGAAACCACATCCATTAACACGTTTGATGGGGACAATGGTATATAAATGCTTATGGGCGAGGCTTTTTCGTCATACGTACTGTTTTATTGTTTTCCGTAACGTTTGTGTTAGTGAGAGTGTATAATGAGCAATTTGTAGAAACTGTTAGAGATTACATATTAGTTTCCAGTTGACGGAGTAAGTGTGTTTGTCTTTTGTGTATATTTTTAATTTTTTATTGTAAATGTACTTTATGTTACTGTTCTTATTCCAGTATATCGTCGTTGACAACGAACGAGTGAGTTGCAATTGGCTAATGAGGTGAAGATTCTGAAGATTCCATTCGTAAGTTTAGTAGAACGTATAAAATTTTACAATATAATGTATAAAGTATAAATAACAATATGTATCTAATTCACTTTTATGCTCTGTTTCAGGCTACACACCGCGGGAATTTGCGTATACGTGGATTTATGAATAATTTTAACAGACAGATGATACGCGCGGACAGATGGGCCGAGCGAGAGTTTAGATCGGAATATATGGATATCTAGGGCGACGAGGATCTGTTTCTCAATGAACTCTTCAGTCTCCGAACGTATGAACCTAATTTTGCAGAGGACATGTGGGAATGTAAGTTGAAATATTTGATTTGTACAAATATAATTTTTTAAAAATACGTATATATCTATCATCTTACAGAAAGCTGCGGCTTTTTTTCGAGACGTCACGCTCGCGCACGCACTGTGGTATTGTAGCGCGCTCACAACACACACTCCATATATTTATAAAAATAAATTAAGTAAAAAGTTATTAATATTATAATAATAAGTATCATGAGTTGTTACCTTAATTTGTACAGTATCCAGAGTCATCCGACGTGTACTCCAAATCATCGATGTTCCCGATATCTTCAAAGTCTTCAACTTCATCGAAAACCTCATCGATAATTTGGAGTAGACGTTCTTCGGATATATTCTGCACGATATTCTATGTTTTCCATCACGTATTGTAATGTACACTGCACAAGTTTCATAGATTAATTGTTCGCGACAGCGCGAGTGATAATATATAGTATGCAATTATTAGGTGTTAAACTTAATTCCTGCTGCTCGCTACTAGAGGATGCTGACTCCAACGCTGGCGAGTTTCGACGATGAAGTTATATGTCTTTTGTAGTTTAGACATCGCTGAAAGTGATTCAATCCTCACAGATTAGATTTCTCTACGCCAAAGAGATTTTCCAATCGATTGAAAATGAATCGCGATAAGCTGTTTTTCCGACATGTGCTTCTTCACTACTTCGACCTCAAGAAAACCGCAGCTGAAGCGCATCGCTTATTATCCGAAGTGCATGGTGATGAAACTCCATCGGAAAGAACATGTAGAGTTTAGTTTAAACGCTTCCGGAACGGTGATTTTGATGTGAGAGACAAAGAACATCCAGGACAGCCGAAAAAATTTGAAGATGTCGAGCTGCAAGAATTGCTTGATGAGAATCCAGCTCAAACGTTTTTAGAGTTGTCGAAACAGTCAAATGTTACTCCAAAGGCCGATTGAGTGACGAATTGATGCAAAAAAGATCATCCGTAGCCAACAATCGATATAAAGTTGTAACGATGCACCCCCAGAAATGCATCGTCCCTGGCAATACCAGCTCGCCGGATG
>NW_017295737.1:59734-73454 GCF_001594075.2 Trachymyrmex cornetzi | reverse complement strand
CCGCCGGCAGCAAATATCAGTCGCGACGACTGGTAGCACACATACACACGCAAACATACACATACACATACACATACTCGCATTCTGTATCTACACAACACAATACATTATCGTTCTTATTTCACAAAGCCGTATTTTATTTCATCGCTACCGCCTTGTCTCTCTCCTCCTGGCCGAACTTCTTTGCGACCCTAGCCGCAGCCCGTGACCGACGAGCTACGTCCGCGCAAAGTCAGGTTGTTACATGTAAAGTCATTTTGTTGCATGATAACACTCGACCGCATGTCGCAAAAAGCGTGAAGCAGGCACTTCTAGAGCTTGAATGGGAAGTTCTCCCGCATCCAGCGTACTTTCCAGACTTGGCACCGTCGGATTGCCATCTTTTCCGATGCAACACGCACTTACGGACACACACTTCTCCAGTCACAACAAAGTCCAAAAATGGGTGGACGCATGAATCGCCTCGAAAGACATCGCGTTCTACCATCGTGGGATTGCCCTGTTGCCAGAGAAATGGGAAAAAGTAATAGAAAATGGAGGAAATTACTTTGATTAAGGTATTCATTCATCTTCCCTTCGAAACAAATCAATTTTGGAGACGAAAAAACGGCAGGAATTAAGTTTAACACCTAATACAAATTATTTTAACTTTTTTTCCTTGAAAAATTATAGACTATTTCCTTTTCCTTTAAACTATATAAAGTATATGTAGTGTTGGCGCTTAGCGCCTGTTAATATAAGTATGCGCCTCAGCCGATCCGTTATCGCGCGCCTCGGCTTACCGACTCTACCTTGGCGCTTTCATGGCGCTTCCGTGGCGCTGTTGGGCCCGTGTGTGCACGGCCGCATGGCCATTTTTGTTACAGTAGTCTTCTACCATCCTCCGCGCTTGGCGGAGCCATTTTTTCTTTCTTTTCTTTGTAGCATATATTAATCAATGAGAAAATAGCGTTTCACGTAACGCAAAAGAGACACAGCTCTCTTACCAACATTGGTCCTTCGAGCCGGATCTTCCACGGATCCTATGAGTTTCACAGATTCAGGTAGACACACGAATACACAGGTATTACATGCATACAGGCAATATCTGTTGCAAGGGTGACGTAATACAATCACTTCGATTGCACGCAGTAAGTAATCACAAAGTTTATCTGAGCTACATATAATAAGGTAAGAGCATTCTTTATGATCACAACAATGTCAATAAAGAGATCGCATTCAAGGAAGTCTTTGCTTTCGTTCATGAGTGACGCCATACGCCGTCCATTATTTTCGCTCACAAGAGCTGCCATTTTACATTTTCGCATGCCACGGCGGCCATTTGCATTCATATCAGACTATCGCATTTTCATTGGTTAGGCTGCTGCGTTGGCACATTCCAGCGACTTCGCGTTACTACGTAATCAATTTAGCGTTTAGCATTACATTTAGTGTTCAGCCATGGATACATTATCATTATCAGACGCAAAAAGCAAGAGAGCTCACATAAGAGCTGCGGCCACTCGGCTAAAAACATTTATCGATAATTTTGATACGGTCGGAGGTTCGTGGCACGATCTCACAGAGAGCAAGCAAAGATTATCGGAATTGTGGAGGCAGTTTGAGGCAGCTCAATCGCGTATAGAAATTCTTGAAAACGCCGATCCCTCGATCACCGATAAAAAAGTGCTTCATGATCTACAAGCGCAACAGCGAGATAGTTTTGAAGGGCCTTATTTCCAATTAATGGCTCGTTATACAGCTCTCATTGAGCAAAAAGAGCAAAGCGCATCTCAGTCGAGTTCATCCACTGATAACAGGCATTCGGTTAGTTCGAGGGAAACGCGTGTCAAATTGCCAAAGATAGATTTACCAGTTTTTGCAGGTGCATACGATGATTGGTATTCCTACAGAGACACTTTTGAAAAGTTAATCCATTTAAATGAGGATCTATCTGAAATCGAAAAGTTTCACTATCTGAGATCCTCCTTGAAGGATACTGCCGCTAACATAATCAAATCTATAGAGACCACTGCAGCTAATTATGGTGAGGCTTGGGCAGCGGTCAAGGAACGTTTCGACAATCAGAGGTGGCTTGTTCAAAGGCATGTTCGCGCCTTATTCAAAATACCAGCCATGCGTAAGGAAAATCATAGCATGATTCGTGAATTAATAGACACTGTTCTCAAACATTTGCGCGCGCTCAAGGCCCTCAAGAGGCCTACGGTTCATTGGGACGATTTAATCGTCCATCTTATCATTTCCAAGTTGGATGTAGCCACTAGTAAGGCGTGGGAATTAAGTATCAAAGGAACAGACCTACCGGATTTAAAAAGGTTGATAGAATTCTTGTCGCTCCGATGCCAGGCATTGGAATCAATACACGGTAGATGTCACAACAGCTCAGCAAATAGCGTCACACAAAAGCATAGTAGCAATTCAAAGTCCCCATCCTTCGCGAACGTCGCTACATCCAATCTTTCTTGTGCCATGTGTAAACAAAATCATTCAATATATCATTGTAAGGAATTTATCAATTTATCAATCGAAGATCGAATTAAGGCCGCGAAAAAGGCGCACTTATGTCTTAATTGCTTGCGATCAAACTCACATCAAGCGAAGGCGTGTAATTCAAGTACTTGCCGAAAATGCAGCAAGAAGCACAATACGCTGCTACACTTAAACAGTTCAAATGATTCCGATCAATCTGTATCAAACGCGCAATCATCGAGTCAGGTTACCAATCCTCCACTCCCCGTCACCACTCAGTGTACGTCAGGTCATCGCTCTGTAAACATTTTACTATCGACCGCGGTCGTTAACGTATATGATTCGAGCAATCAGATTCATTCATGTCGAGCATTACTCGATAGCGGTTCCCAAATAAATTTCATAACGAAAGAATTAGCTAATCGACTGAAACTTGAGGAGCGATCCCTTGATATTGCGGTGGCGGGAGTCATGGATGGAGTGATTCACGCCAATAAAATAGTTAGTCTATGCGTCAAATCGCGTTTTAATAATTTTTGCGAGACGATGGATTGCGTCGTGCTTCCAAATATAACACAACACTTACCGCAGCATTTCATACCCATGCAAAATGTGTCCGTTCCAAAACACCTAAAGCTTGCTGATCCGAATTTCAACGTACCAGCTAGCATTGACATTTTAATAGGAGCCGAGTCTTTCTGGAGGCTCATTTGTGCAGGTCAAATCAAACGCTTAAAATATCAGCCAACGTTGCAAAAGACACATTTTGGATGGGTCATCTCCGGTATCACACCGAGTGACATAACCAGATCTGTTTCATCTCATAATTTTCACCTAACCTCGCTCGACGAATTAAGGCTTACATTGAATCGGTTTTGGGAGATTGAACATAACGGTACCGCGAAACCATTTTCCCCCGAAGAAAAGGCCTGTGAGGCGTCATTCCTACATGGTGTAACCCGCAACAGCGAAGGGCGTTTTATCGTCAAGCTTCCAATAAAGCAAGACAAACTAAGTGGCCTGAGAGAATCCATGGACATTGCTCTAAGATGTTTCAAATCTTTGGAAAAGCGGCTCATCGCTCAACCTCGCATGTATGACGAATACAAGAAGTTCATGGGCGAATACACCCAATTGAATCACATGAAGGAGGTGAACAGTCACGTGATGCCAAGCCCAAGCTCTCCAGGTTTTTATCTCCCGCACCATGCTGTACAAACCGGATCGGGTCCCACTGCAAAATTCCGAGTGGTGTTTGACGGCTCATGCAAAATCACAACTGGACTATCTTTAAATGACGCGTTAATGGTAGGACCTACAATACAAGAAGATCTTTTTTCCATTTTGATCAGATTCCGAACATTTAAAATTGCTGTTACCGCTGATATAGCAAAAATGTATCGACAAGTTCTGGTTGATTCAACTCAAACCCTACAACGTATTTTTTGGCGACAGTCCCAAGACGAGCCCATCAAAACCTTCGAACTACTTACAGTGACTTATGGCACCTCGTCAGTGTCGTTCCTCGCCATCAGAGCTTTGAGAAAGTTAGCAGAGGACAGTGCAGATCGCTATTCAAGAGCGGCTCGATTAGCTCTCCGAGATTTCTACGTTGATGATCTCGTCACTGGGGCGGACTCTGTAGAAGAAGCCTTGTTCATCAAGCAAGAGATCACCGCATTACTGCAAGAAGGAGGCTTCGAGCTTGGAAAATGGTCATCCAATTCTCTCGGCCTCCAAGATTGCAACTCCTCCGTCGAGCAAAAAGAGTTCATTCTATCCACCGACAAAGGCTCCGAGAAAAGAACGATAGGCATTGCATGGAACTGCCGGGCCGACGTATTCAAATATTCATCCATCAATCATCTACCTGCTTTAGAGGTGCCTACCAAACGAAGCATTTTATCGCGTATATCTCTCATTTTTGACCCACTGGGACTGTTGGGTCCAGTCACATTACTCGCCAAGATCATCATGCAAGATCTCTGGCGACTCAAGCTCGATTGGGATGAATCGATTCCCTTGGAATTGAATACCAAATGGAAGCATTTCGAAAGAGAGTTGCAGGAGATGAATAACTTATGTATTCCTCGCCTTGTCATAACCACAGAGCAACACACCCGTTTGGAACTGCATGGGTTCTCGGACGCTAGCGAGTGCATACGGAGCATGCATTTACTTGCGCTCTATCTCAAACAGTGGTGATTATCGTATCTGTGCTCCACATCTCTTCTCTTCTGTGCTCCAAATCCAGGATGGCGCCATTGAAAGGTGTGTCACTCCCTCGCCTCGAGTTATGTGGTGCATTATTACTAGCTCAACTCATCAGCAAGATCTCGAAATGTCTCACGTGTAAAATTTCCGCCATTTACCTATGGACGGATTCTACATTGCATTGTCGTGGCTGCAATCGTGCAATAGATCATGGTCAACCTTTGTAGCTCACCGCGTCGGTGAGATTCAGGAATTAACATCGATTCAACAATGGAATCACATACGAAGTGAGGACAATCCTGCGGACCCATTGTCCCGGGGCATCATGCCGAGTTCTCTGGCTCAACTGAATATCTGGTGGTCGGGGCCTTCCTGGCTGGGGCGTGATCAGGAAAGCTGGCCTCAAATGGCTATTCCCATCAACGTGACCAACGTCCCTGAGCGCAAATCTAAAACTATCATAGCGGCGGCAACTAGTACACAAGAATCTGACATATTTTATCGATATTCAAAACTTAATAGGCTTGTTCGAGTCTTTACGTACATGGCTCGTTTTTTAGACAGACTCAAAGGTTCAAAATCTTCATCAGGCAAACCTCAAGAAGCACCATCTTCACTGAGCAATGTCATTCAACCAATATCTTCCGATGAGCAATTACAGGCTATCCATCGGCTAGTCAAGATAATACAGGCGAAGCATTTTTCAAAAGAGATAAAGTCGCTCAGGGTGCAATCCCATGGAGCGTATCAGGCGTATCGCGGATTGCGCGTATCGAAAATCTGACCAATCGCGAACGTTCCGCTGCTTTCGGTACGTGAACGTTTCGTTCCTACGGTCCCATGAATCGGAATTTGCGTAAGCGAATCAAGCGAATGCTCAATCATGAAACGAATTTTGTTATTTCTTTCATCCAAACAGTCTTGTGATTGGTGAACCACTGATCCGCTTACGCGAATTCCGCTTCATGGGACCATAGGAACAAAGAGCAGACGGAAGAATAGAAGAATATCCACAGTATGTATACGTAAAGTGAATTATATTTAATTTATTAATTTATTTAGTATAAGTAAATGAAACATTTGACTTTTAACAGGTGCAGAATGAAATCGAAAACAATATTGCTTTTAATTGTTTTATTAATAAAACGTTTAAAACGAATAAATTACGATGTTTTTACCAGGCATGAAATACATCGTAAAATTAATAAACTTTATGCACTTTATTATTTAACATTGAAAAGCGAGAGGACAATTATGAATAAACGAAAACGGAAATATTGGGTCAGATCAATATTTTCCATTGAACGACGTTTAGCACAAGGAGCGAGCAATAATCTCGTTAATGAATTAGAACAACGTGATCATGAAAAATTTTTTAATTATTTCCGAATGGAACCGGTACTTTTTGAGAAATTATTACAATTAGTCGGACCTTCAATTACTAAACAATCTGCAGTTCGAGAAGCTATTCCACCTGAAACAAGGCTACATATTACCATAAGGTTCTTGGCATCTGGAGATAGTACGCGATCCTTATCATATGCCTTCCGTGTTGGACACAATACCATCTCTAAAATAGTGTCAGAGACTTGCGAAGCCATTTGGCAATGTTTGAAAGATACTGCTTTTATAAAAAATAATGAAGAGAGCTGGCAAAATGTTATTAATAATTTTGAAAGGCTCTGGAATTTTCCAAATTGTATGGGAGCCATAGATGGAAAACATGTAACTTTAACGGTATATATGATAAAATGCAATATTAAAAATAAAAACTAATCAATTATATACTAACACTGCTGATAAATGTATTTCATTATAGGCTCCACCGAATTCCGGCTCGACATATTTCAATTACAAAAGAGACCATAGTATTAATCTCCTAGTAATCAGCGACGCCAAATATCACTTTACTGTTGTCGACATCGGAGGCGAAGGCAGACAGAGCGACGGAGGAGTTTTTCGGAACAGCCTTATTGCAAATTATGTCGAAAGTGGTTCATTAAAGCCAAATCCGAAGCCAATTAAAATTAATGGAATAGCTCTCCCTTATGTGCTGCTAGCTGATGAAGCCTTTCCATTGAGTAACTTTATAATGAGGCCGTACCCACGGAGTGGCAGATTGGACTTGTCAAAAAAAGTATTTAATTACAGGCTTAGTAGAGCAAGACGAGTGGTAGAAAGTGCTTTTGGAATATTGGCAGAGAGATGGAGAATTTACAGAAGGCCAATAATATCAAGTGTTGCTAATGCAAAGAAAATTGTGCAAGCAACAGTAGTGTTGCATAATTTTATTATTAATAATGAAGAACAATTGCAATTACCACGTAGGTATGTGAATATTAATGAAGGTGACTTCAATTCACCAATGAATTCAGGAGAGCTTCGCTCATTGCCAATCTGTAGAGGAAGAACATCTCAAAGTGGAATCGAAGTTCGACACGCATACACTGCATTTTTTAATGGAAATGGCGCATTACCTTATCAATGGGAAAAAGCTGTACAGAACAATTTTTAATTGTACAGAAATGATAATAAATATATATATATTTAAAACAAATATTAAAATTATTATAATTTACCTGAATCTTTACAAATAATTAAAAAATTTCAATAAAGCTATTTAGAAACATATAAAATTATTTATTATTTCGTAATATGTTAAACTTCACATTACTTTAACTTGTATAAAAGTAATATCATAATAAAATAAAATATAAAAATGAAAAGCACAAATTTAATGCAATGAATTTTCCAATTCGTAAAGATCGGTTAGTATTTTTATTTCAAATTTTGTCCTTTCTCGTTGTGGCAGTGCCCGTAATCTATTTTCTATTTGGAGGAAAAACCCGTCAACAGCATCAGGCATATTTTTTGATTCTTGAATACTGGACAAGATTGCTTTTGTTATTTCAATGTCTAAGCTATCATCGTGTTCTTTCTTTTCTAAAATATGAAAGCAATATGTCTCTTTTAAAAATTAAAAATTATAATTGCATTCAAAAAGTATTGAAAAAATAATGAAAACTGATTTCTTTTCTTTGATGATTGTGTCTTAGATGAAAAAGTATCATCATTTGACTTATCAGATATATTAACCCAGCTATCCGACGAGATAGAATGTGATGTTTGAGGTGTCGGAATCGTTTGAGTAGTATTAGTTTTCGGTTGCATTGAACATTCATATACATCTGCTGATAAACTAGTGACTATGCTGTGGATTAACAAATCAATGTATAATTATAATTATAATAAATTTAAATTTATAATTATAATAAATTTTCTTTCTCTTTGATCTAATACCTAAGCCGATGAATAAAAAAGAATTGAATCTGATATTTATTTTTATATAATTCCTTTCAAATTATTTTAATTTAAAAATATCGTGGACAAAAACGAGATAGAATTTTTTTCAAACTATTTCAATTTTTTTCATTTATCGGAAAGGAGAAAGAATTATTTGAATACACTAAAACAAAAAAATAGCATCCAACAAATGATTTATTTGATGTCTATTTGAAAAAAGTTGTTCACAAAAAAATATTTACCACGGTTTTTCTATCGTGTCATCAAGAAATTTCATCTGGTTGTAGAAGGCAAAAACAATCTTATTTTGTACACCATCTCCAGGAGATCCACTCCGCACGTATGCCTTTTCCTTTTTTTTCGCCTTAACGTAACTGTCACGAAGTTGCTTCCATCGTTTTTGGACAAATTCTACGTCATTTGTACCTGTCATTGTAGCCATTAAATTCGCGACTTCATTCCATAATGCCTTTTTTTCAAAGGTATCCTTTCTTTGACTGATACGATAGTTGTATAATGCAGGTCTAGCGTATACAGCATTAATAAGCGCTTCATTGTAATCAGTAATATTGCTTGCTTGGATGTCTTTTGATTGATCCTTTTCAACTTGTAAATATAAAATATGCATAAACATATATATAATATATACACACATTGTAGTATACATATAACTGTAATATGTGTACTACAACTGACTTGTGGTAGTGCTTGTTGCATCAATAAATTGTAATAAAATGAATAGTTAAACTTTAAACCAGCGTGAATTATATGTATGTATTTATTACAGAACTGATTAAACAAATAATTATTGTTCTTAAAATACTTACTAATAGATGCAACATTATTGTCATTAACATACAGTAAATGTTTTCCTTCATCAAAATGTTCAAAACAAGAATAACAAGCTGGTATGTAATAACCCATTGATTTGCCAATTACAACTTCCACACTTTATTAGCTGCAAGGAAAGAAACATAATAAACATCAAAAAACAAAAGTAATTATTTTGATGTAAAAAAAGACTTTTGCTACCTATAACAATTTGTAATTTGCAGTTCATAATACAATATTTATATCCGTATTTATATCATGAATTACAAATTACAAATATTTAGAGTAAACAAAAATATGCTTCATCAAATTTTAAACTAACCTTAAAATATTATAATTAATAAATATTATAAATATTACGAAAATAATATTTCAAAATGCTATATGCTACTCACAGGACTTATATTTTCTTCATTCATAATTGTTCATATCAAGAAAGATTAAAGGAAAATAGCAGTTTCTTGTAATTTTTACTCTTTATGTTAACCTCAATCCGCTCGATTAATACGCTAAATAATGACTTCAGCGGAACGGCAGCGAATCAAGAACAGCGGAAGGTCCGCAATTGGTCAGATTTTCGATACGCGCAATCCGCGATACGCCTGATACGCTCCATGGGACTGCACCCTCAGTAATCATGAAGCTATTCGCACAACCAGTCCTATCCTAAAATTGAATCCCTTCCTTGACGATTCCGGCATTTTACGGGTGGGGGGCCGCCTGAGCGCATCTTCATTGCCTTACATATCCAAGCATCCAATGCTGTTACCTGGGAATCATCCATTTTCCCGCATAATTATAGTGCATGAGCACGAGAAGCATTTTCATGCCGGACCGCAAGCGACGCTGGCCGCAGTGCGTGAGCGCTACTGGCTCATCTCAGCACACAGAATCATTCGACATATTCTCACAAAATGCGTCGTCTGCTTTAAAAGTTCCTCGAAACTCGCATCCGCCATAATGGGAAATTTACCGGAACCGCGGGTTAAAGCGTCTCTAAGAGCATTTGATCAATGCGGGGTGGACTATGCCGGTCCTCTCTACTACAAGGAAGGTCGTAGGAAAACCACTAAGCTAGTGAAATGTTACATTGCAATTTTTGTTTGTTTAGCCACCAAGGCGGTACACATTGAATTGGCAACCAGTTTGTCATCGGAAGCATTTCTGAACGTCTTCAAGCGCTTCGTAGCGAGAAGGGGTTGTCCTTCAGATGTTTTCTCTGACAACGGACTGAACTTCGTAGGTGCCGAACGCGAATTAAATGAGCTAAGAGACTTGCTTCGTAATGAGTTAACTCAACAACAAATCCAGACCGGACAGAAACTCTAGGAGTTTACTGGCATTTCATACCGCCTTGGTCTCCACACCATGGCGGCTTATGGGAAGCCAGCAGTAAAGGCTGCCAAGCGACACTTGGCTCGCGTAACAAGGAATTCCAGCCTGAGATACGAGGAGTTGGAGATATTACTTATCCAGATTGAGGCTTCTTGATTGAGGAAACTCCCGTCCTCTTACTCCCATTTCGGCAAACCCAAACGATTTCGCATCGTTAACTCCGGGACATTTCTTGGTAGGCACACCTCTCACATCTTATCCCGAGCCATCTTTGGGCGAGTTACCAATAAACCACCTGTCGCGATGGCAATATATTGAACAACTGCGTCAACACTTCTGGAAGCGGTGGACGCATGAGTACCTTCACCAATGTTAAGAACTCAATAAATGGCAGGTAAACAAACCGCCTGTACACATCGGTCAAATGGTTATCATCAAAGAAGATAACGCTCCTCCATTATCATGGCCTCTGGGAAGAATTCAATAGATACACCCAGACAAGGATGCCATACCCCGGGTTGTAACTGTGCGTACCGCCAGCGATATTTATAAACGGCCTATCACCCGTCTCTGCCTGCTACCAATTGAGAGGTAGGATCTGGTTATGGCATTTAAGGTTTACTATTTGTATTAACATTTCTTTTTTTTTGCTAATTGTCGTTATAATCCTTAGGTTTAATGCTACTTTTATTTGTCAATTAGAATCACTTATATTCGTTGAAAGGCGATCCTTTCAAGGGCGGCGGCATGTTGGCGCTTAGCGCCTGTTATCATAAGTATGCGCCTCAGCCGATCCGTTATCGCGCGCCTCGGCTTACCGACTCTACCTTAGCGCTTCCATGGCGCTTCCGTAGCGCTGTTGGGCCCGTGTGTGCGCGGCAGCATGGCCATTTTGTTAAAGTAGTCTTCTACCATCCTCCGCGCTTGGCGGAGGCATTTTTTCTTTCTTTTCTTTGTAGCATATATTAGTCAATGAGAAAATAGCGTTTCACGTAACGCAAAAGAGACACAGCTCTCCTACCAACATGTAGTATATAAAGGTAGGGTGTAAAAATAAATAAAAGTGCTTTATAATTGTAGAATATTGTTTATTGTCGATGTAAATAATTAATGCTCTCCGAAAACCAGAACGATCAACTTGCAATCGAGGATGTTGTTGCAGTGGAAGGATTCATCGTCGTACATCGTTTTCAACATGTTCGCGGGTTTCGTGACGGTGGGCGCCAGTAGTCGTGAAAATTTTTTGTCGACGTTATCGGTCATTGCGGTTAAGGAGGAAATGAGATGATTCACACAGTATTCGAGATTAAATATATTAAGTACAGTGTTTTTCAACATTGATAGACGAGCTGTACTTGTTTCTAGACGCAGTAATGGTAAATTATTGATTCGTCCGAAGCGTAACGTTAAATTTCCAACGTACATTGGGGACGGCGTCGCGCGTATTCTTCTATTATTCTCATCGTACTGCAAAAGGGACAAAATGACGTGTTTTTGTTCGAGAAGCTCTCTCCAGATGTGACAGTGGAATCTCTTTACCGTGAGAATCTCCCAAAATGATAGTTACGTAAGAAGGGAGTTTAACATTGATATCAATGTTCAGTATTTGTAGCCAGTTACGGTTAACGGATATCTTCTCTCGAGAATGCGTACGATAGGACGATGTGTGATTTGATGTCTGTAATTAAAGAAAAAAATTAGTAGATAGAAAAAGAGACGCAAAGAAAAAAATACCTACTTATTTGATGTGTTTTCTTTATCGGGATTTTCATCGTCGAATGTTATCTTTCTCTTCACACCTCGTTCATTACAATCGTCCTGTTCCATGAGATACTTTCCGATATCCACGTTGTTGAGCATTGGTGTGTATTTTTTACAGTATCATTCTCACGATCGAACACGTGGAAAACGATGTTGTCGGAATAACTGTTCCTTTTGTACTAATCGTTTAAAACTATTATAGTATTTAATATATATGTCCTTCCATCTTATCCTCTCCCCCCTCCTCCTTCTTCGTCTTATTGCTCGTTGTGTTTTATGTATTACTCGATCGAAGTAGTCGACTCAAGATATCCTGCATTTGTTGCAACAATCCGTCTCTCGAACATTCGACGTTAAGTACGTTTATATTAAATTTACCAGCCTTTGTTATGGTTCTCGTGAACTCGTTAAATTGGTAAAATTGTTGTTTTTTGGCAAAGTACAGATTACCGTCCATATATCGGAAGGTTAAGGTGGGAGCTGATGGTATTCCCGAGAATACCGCTTGTAACGAGTGATACGAACGAACACCCATATTGCATTCGTCTATTTGCGCCACATCGTTATTATTGAAGATCGCATAGGTTTGTCCTCTGTTAGTATTTACTACGGTATTGACGAAAATGTTCGGGGGAAATCCTAGACTCGAGAGTGGTTTTGGTCAGCCTTCTTTCAGTTTGAAACTGGGATACTCGACCATGTAAACTACATCGTGTACAAACAGTACTAGTTCACCCGAAGGCCTTTGATATGCGACTGATAAGGAGAAATTATCCAGAAGGAAATCCATGTAACTGTTTAGTACGTGTGGTCCGTCGTATTTTGCATCATTTATATCTATCGACCATACGTAGCGTTGATACGTGACGAATATTCGATGACGTAATACCAACACCGTATCCACATATTGTAAAGTACAGAGATCTACGTACGTGGGTTTATTTGTTGTAATTTCAGTAGTTGGTGGTTGTGTGGTTGTTGTTGGTCTTGGATTTTTAATTCCATAAAGTTGTTGAATGGCTAAAATGTCCTCTATGTTGAGTTTAGCAATTCTATTATTATTCCTAGCAGTGACAACTGCGAACATTATGGATTCTTCGCGCGAACTGTGTGTTAATCCTAATGCTTGTCCAATTTCATGTATTAACGTGTTAAGCAGATAGTTCTTGTTAGCAGATTTGTCGGTTAGATATACAGGGTGAGTCATTTTAATCTATGGACCCGAATATCTTTCAAATTACGGTATCTACAAAAAATGGTTTAGATAAAAGTTGACCAGGGCAGAGGGAGTCATTTAATTGTACCATTGGTTTTGACCTTAAGATCAATTTTGAAGGTTATTTCAAGGTCACGATGGTTTTTTTAAATGGGACACCCTATTTTTGACTGCGGATTTCGAAAGAGCGGAAAATTTCACATCAAACTTGTCTTATGAAAAAATTGTTTTTGCGACCTTGGTAAGGTCAAAAATGAAGGTCAAATGCCTGACAAACGATCTGGTGTACTTTTTCTGAAATGACGTGGTTTTCTGGGTAACACAAATGTGCATAATGCTTGAAAAAAGTCAATGAATTGTAAAAGTGTAAATCACTTTGACTAGCTTGATTTGATCTTGAGGTCAATTTTCAAGGTTGTTTGAGGCTCATAACGCATTTTTTTATTAGTAAACCCTATTTTTGACCGCAGAACCTGTTTTTTGACAATGAGCTCTTAAACAATGACACTTTTTACATGAGCATAGGGATTTTTTAGCTCTTGGTTTGCGAGGTTTGCGCTGTGAGCAGAGGAAGTAGTTAGGCTTGTCACC
>NW_017295737.1:59085-59457 GCF_001594075.2 Trachymyrmex cornetzi | reverse complement strand
AAGTTACCTTTCCAGAATGGCTGATTATAGTCCTAATGAGATTGTTGATATTGTATTAATTTTAGGGGAGTGTCATAGCAATTACAATGCAGCATCAAGGCTTTATGCTCAACGTTTTCCCGAAAAGCAACATCCAACTGATATGACAATACGTAGTTTAGTCCAAAGAACTCGCAATGGACATCTTGTTCGTCAACGTCAACTTCATGAATATGACGAAAATGATGCGCGAGCTGTAACTATTTTAGCAATAGTTCACCTTAATCCTCATGCTAGTACTCGCCAGATTGAAAGGGAAATAGGTATACCACAAAGAACTGTTGTTAGAATTTTAAGAGCTCTAAATTATCACCTTTTCCACATCACTCTTAC
>NW_017295737.1:53648-58943 GCF_001594075.2 Trachymyrmex cornetzi | reverse complement strand
AACTGCCATTATTGGTCAGATGTTAATCCCCACTGGTATAGGCCAATAGATCATCAAAATCGATGGAGTATTATGGTGTGGTGCGGCATTGTAAATGGTTATTTGATTGGACCTTATTTTTTTGAAGAGAACGTTGATAGACACAGTTACTTATCGTTGCTAAGAGATCACTTACCAGGCTTATTAGAAGATGTTGACTTAGCAACAAGAGCAAGAATGTGGCTTCAACAAGATGGTGCTGCACCGTATTATGCACTCATTGTACATGCCTTTTTAAATGCCACTTACAATGACAGATGGATTGGACGAAGGGGTCTAGTTGAATGGCCTCCTTGCTCACTAGATCTGACGTCGCCTGATTTCTTTTTATGGGGATACTTGAAAAATGTTATTGTTGCTGAACGACCAACCACACGAGATGATTTTATGGACCGCATTCATAGAGCTTGTGCAGCCATTCCTAGAGCTACCCTGCTTAGAACTGTGGATAGTTTTCAAAACAGATTGCAGTTATGCCTCGAAGCCAACGGAGGTAATTTTGAAGAATTACTCCGTGGGTAATTCATTTAAATTACAGTGTCAGTGAGAGGCAAGGGGACTCAAGATAATCAAGCACCCCGACGTGAGAGGCAAGGGGACTCACGATAATCAAGCACCCCGACGTGAGAGGCAAGGGGACTCACGATAATCAAGCACCCCGACGTGAGAGGCAAGGGGACTCACGATAATCAAGAACCCTAAAGGAAACAGAACTTACTACGTCCACGTCGTAGTTTCCGGGTAACGTTAAAAGTAAGATGCTTTTGACCTTGATATGACCTTCAAAAGGTCAGGTCGAAAAACTAAAAAATCCCTATGCTCATGTAAGTGCATATTGTTTAAGTGCCATTGTTTAAGAGCCCATTGTCAAAAAACAGGTTCTGCGGTCAAAAATAGGGTTTACTAATAAAAAAATGCGTTATGAGCCTCAAACAACCTTGAAAATTGACCTCAAGATCAAGCTAGTCAAAGTGATTTACACTTTTACAATTCATTGACTTTTTTCAAGCATTATGCACATTTGTGTTACCCAGAAAACCACGTCATTTCAGAAAAAGTACACCAGATCGTTTGTCAGGCATTTGACCTTCATTTTTGACCTTACCAAGGTCGCAAAAACAATTTTTTCATAAGACAAGTTTGATGTGAAATTTTCCGCTCTTTCGAAATCCGCAGTCAAAAATAGGGTGTCCCATTTAAAAAAACCATCGTGACCTTGAAATAACCTTCAAAAATGACCTCAAGGTCAAAACCAATGGTACAATTAAATGGCCTCCTCTGCCCTGGTCAACTTTTATCTAAACCATTTTTTTGTAGATACCGTAGTTTGGAAGATATTCGGGTCCATAGATTAAAATAACTCACCCTGTATATGCCACGCTTCTGTACTATATCTATGTGTATTTCAGCGCTGTAATTGTCAACGGTACGAGGATTTAACGAGTGAGCGAGTACTCCACCAGGTCTATCTAACGAAGAGGCGCAAATTTCTTCGTTGGGTCTACGATCAGCGTACAGGGTGTTGCAGATACATACTAAGCAGTACCACGGGTTGCGCGGCAAACTTTGCATGGCCAAGCGTGGTTTAATAGACAATGACAGTGACTTTATACATTATACAATGACAGTGACTTTATGTTATAAAGTTTATGTTATAAAGTCACTGTCATTGTCTTTAAAACCGCGTCTGCCTATGCAAAGTTTACCACGCAACCCGTCGTACTGCCTAGTATGTATCTGTAACACCCTGTACGTGTGTGTGCCACTACGATAAGATATGAAGATATCGGGATTTACCGTCTTACGTTCGAACGATAAAGATGAATTCGCTGCCCATAGCGAAAACGCAAATTCGGTAGTTTGCAAAGTGTGTGGATCCGCTAGCTGGAAATTCCACGTGAGATGTGTTTTCGTCCATTTACGTCTACCTATATTGTGCTCGTAGATGTCCGGGAGACCACATCGTGGTTTACGCATCTGATATAACGTATAGTTATTCATCTGATACAACGTATAGTTATTCAATGTACCATCGCCCTGTATTTGATAATATTCTTGAAATTACGAAATAGCCTGTTTAAGTTCTCCCTCTTCGAATGATAATTGCGTATTGTTGTCAGCGTTACTCAAGTAGCCGTACTTTTGTAGATATAGAATTACTTCAGTATCTATGCTTTCACAATTCGTCGCTGTCGTCGACGCTATCGTCCTCGTTGTCGTCGTCGTAGCAATCGTAACGAAGACGATGACGATGATGAACGTGAGAGACATCGCGATGTAACACAAGTATACACCGAAAAAATTGTATTCTTGAAAGATGTACTTAATATTTCCTCTTAACAGATATAAGAATATTTCCTCTTAAATTAAGAATATATTCTTGATTTGCAAATGGGATCATTGCTAACACGCGCGTCTCGGCGCTGTTTTCGATGATGCTCATTTGTTTTCCACGCTGGATCACGCTCAGTCTGGATATTTCTGCAGACGAAGTTTCCACGCAGGCACATGCTTGCAATCTTGTGCTCTCTCCGCGTGTGAATTATTCGAGATTGTGTTAATAATACTCAAATTGTGTTTTAAAAGAAGCATACATAATCATTGCAAGCATAATAAAAATGGACAAGGAAGATGGACAAGGAAGATGGATTAATGTAAATAAATATTGTAACTTTTTAAAATTATAAATAATAGCGAATGTTCATTGTAAAAATATCATTTTACCGTTATTTGTCCCCCTTAAAACTATGCAAATTTCATCTGAAACATTTTTTTCTAAAGGAGATATTTGAGGTTATCGTTTAAAATAGGACACATTCTCGTATTAAGAATATACTAATTTTTAGATGATTACCCTCTTAAATTAAGAGGATCGTCTCAGCGCTTATTTTAGAGGAAAACATACTATACGTAAGTGGGATATTCTTAAATTAAGAATACAATTTTTTCGGTGTACGACACGCGGTAGAAACAATGCGTACCCGAACGCTCTGTCAATAGTAATGAATCGCGTTTCGTGATTTTTCTGTATATACGACACGAATCACGTTTCATACCTTATTATTTGCAGACGAGACTCTTATCTATCTAAGAGGAAAGGGATATGACATTATCACTATTTTTTGTAAGATGTAATATATTTAACGGAATATGTGTTTTACAGTACAATATGATAGCATGTGAAACTCGATAAAGAGCTTGAAAAAATATTATACAATTTTGCGAATACCATTTGTAACGTCCGGTGCGCCTACAATATAGCGCCCCGTCCGTTTACCAAGCGAGCGCGAGCACGGAATATAGCGAACCAATATAATACGTGCTGACTACAAGCGCGTACAGCTATAGGCCAAGCCACCGAAACCGTCACTTTGGAACGCCGCGTATACCGCGCCTGTGCCAAAGTATAAAACGCTAAAAACGATGCAAGAATGCACTTTAACAACAAACCATCGATACTACGGGATAGGGAATAATTAAAGATAACAACCGACCTTCACGCAGCTGCAGGGAAAACCCGCAGACCCACGGAAAATTAATAAAAATGCATAACACCAACGCAATGCATCGCCGTGCAATCCCGAATGCACCAACCGGTCACAAAAGGCCCCTGAATACGAACAAAATCATCGCGGATAAAACCAAAGTGCACACAATTGAGAAAAGGCCTTAAATAAACATCAAATTTCACGCGCACAAAGAATAGAAGGATCCGGAACGATACAAGAAACTTATGATGAAAAAACGCGCAAGAAACAAATGCAAGCCCTGCCGCAACGGGCAGCGGTACACGATAGCCAAACGCGCCAATACAAATCTCGCGACCCCTGCAGTAGGATAAAACGCGCGATCCAATTAAAACCCTATTATCATTAGAATAAATCATAAATTACATAATCAGCACGTAATAGCGATTTCGCAACAGCACGTGGACGAGAACATCTCCTTGCCGCGAGGGGCCACGAAATAAACAGTATATAAAGCAGAGCGTTCAAAGACAAGCGTCCTTACTTCTTCCCAATTTTCCAACGGTAAGCATTCCTAGCGCTTTAAGTAGCGCTCTGAAACTTCCCGCACTCCTTACATAAAACCTGCTCCGATCGTGCGCCACCTGCGGCGTCTGAAGGGCTATCCTTACCCCAGTTTCGACAGCGCTGTCCATAGCGACGCCGAAGCTAGCGGTACCTGTACCGCCTCAGTCTCTACCGCACGTGGCGCCCGTCCGTAAGGCTACAAGGCCCATATTAATCACCACCAAACCCCGCATCTTAAACAACGCGCAGTGTAACATCAATATAAAAATAATCAAATCTTAACTATTAGTCTACACTTCATTTCTTTACCCTTAAGGCCCTTTCTATATCCTTCCGTGTTCCTGTTTCGCACTGACACCAGAGAGCGTAGATAGAGAGAAGCGAGTGATGAACATCACAGCAGCCCGAGGAATGAGATTTAAATATCTTCATAAATTCCTTGTACACCTTCGTGTATCACGGGCGCTCTATCTGACAATTCCTCTGAACTCTCTAATATTGTTCCTCCCAGTGCATAACTAGGGAACACGGAAGAATAAAACGAATCAAATATAATAAAAGATATCTCGCTAATAGAGCAATAATATTTCAATACGTGTCTATACTAAGGCACTGGTGACAGCAGCCTGCCTCACGCGTAAACACACGCCGAAAACGAATTTCGCCGAAGTCAAGGCTTCACCCCGCGCGCCTCCGCTCCGCGCTCGCGCTCCCACGACTTAGTGTGGCTCCTCGAGGGCGCTCCGAGAAACCAAACACACGACTCAGAACGTCACAGTGACCCATTTTAACTTAGACAGCCAAATAACTCGAAACATCGCGATTAAATAAAAAAATGTTTAAAACAAAATTTGTTGGATATGAAGGGGCTGATTAAACTATGACCTTGACAATGACCTTGACCTTCATTTTCAAGGTTATTTGAAGGTCTACTTTCAATTTTCAAATAGAAACCCATATTTTTGATCCCGGATTTTGAAAGAGCGCAAAATTTTACGTCCAGATGAACTTTCATGTTATGGGTCAAAGTTGACCATAGAGGTCATTTCAAAGACAAATTCCTAATCGAAGCAGAAAGGCAAAAAATCTCGATTTTTCCCGGATAGTGTTTGTGGGGAGACTAATGTCGAGGGGAGACCAAACCATGACCCTGACAACGTCCTTGAACCTATATTTTCATGACCATTTCAAGGTCAAGTGAGGATTTTTAATAAAATTTTAT
>NW_017295737.1:50892-53550 GCF_001594075.2 Trachymyrmex cornetzi | reverse complement strand
TTTCCATCTGATGGAGTTCCTCTAAGTATCCCTCCAAAATTTTGTCCATTTAGTGCCAAAGTCACAAGTGTTTATGTATTTTTTTTAACATTTGTAATCTGATAAAATTCTGGTCAGTAAAATGGCAAATTATACGCCTACAGAAGTAGTCGATATTCTTATAACCTTTGGTGAATGTGGTAGAAATTACAGACATACTGCCCGTACTTATGCCAAGCGATTCCCAAATCGCCGCCATCCTACTGCTCAACAAATTATGAACATTGAAAGGAGATCTCGTAATAATCCACTTCATCGCGAAAGGCGAAGGAATAGACTTCATAATAATAATGATCCTAGATTGCTCGCAGTTTTGGCTATGGTTCATCAAAACCCCCTTATTAGTACCCATCAAGTAGAACGAGAACTGGGAATCTCTCAAACTACGGTACACAGATTGTTACGATCAGTCAATTACCATCCGTATCATATTACTCTGGTACAGGAATTAAGTGAGGCCGACTACGTACTCAGAGTACAATTTTGTAGATGGGCTCTTGAGATGTTAGATCAGAATCCCGATTTTTTCAGTAATGTTTGTTTCAGTGATGAAGCAACATTCATCAGCAATGGTAGTCTCAATAGGCATAATTGCCACTATTGGTCACCAGAAAATCCACATTGGTATCGTGAGGTGCTTAATCAACATCGTTGGAGTTTACACGTATGGGTAGGCATTTGCAATGGCGAAGTCATTGGACCTCATTTTTTTGAACGTACAATTAATAGTCCAATGTATTTGAAATTCCTCGAAAATGATTTGCCAGCATACCTAGAGAATGTTCCCCTTACAGTTAGACTAAATTTATGGTATCAACAAGATGGTGCTCCTGCTCATTATGCTCGTATTATACGGATGTTTTTGAATCAAAGATTCCCAAATCGGTGGATAGGGCGGGGTAGACCAGTTCTGTGGCCTCCAAGATCACCGGATTTGAACTCCCTTGATTTCTTTTTATGGGGATACGTTAAAGATGCAGTGTATAGTGAAGCTCCAACGACAAGATTGAATATGATGGAAAGAATAAGAAGAGCTTGTGAAGCGATAACTCCTTTAATGCTTGGAAATGTACAACGTAACTTTCGCCGTCGATTACTGTTATGCTTAGAAAAAAATGGGGCACACTTTGAGTATCTCCTCCATGCGGAGAGAGCTGATAACAATGCAATCTTGCCTTAACTGGTTGGGTCACCACTCGACCTTGCCTTCACTGGCTGGGTCAACACTAGACCTTGCCTTCACTGGCTGGATCACCACTCGACCTTGCCTTCACTGGCTGTGTCACCACTCGACCTTGCCTTCACTGGCTGGGTCACTACTCGACCTTGCCTTCACTGGCTGGGTCACCACTCGACCTTGCCTTCACTGGCTGGGATCCCCAGCATAAAATTTTATTTAAAATCCCCACTTGACCTTGAAATAGTCATGAAAATATAGGTTCAAAGACATTGTCAGGGTCATGGTTTGGTCTCCCCTCGACACATCCAACAATTTTTCTCACAAACATTATCCGGGAAAAATCAAGATTTTTTGGCTTTCTGCTTCGATTAGGAATTTATCTTTGAAATGATCTCTATGGTCAACTTTGACCCATAACATGAAAGTTCATCTGGACGTAAAATTTTGCGCTCTTTCAAAATCCGGGATCAAAAATATGGGTTTCTATTTGAAAATTGAAAGTAGATCTTCAAATAACCTTGAAAATGAAGGTCAAGGTCATTGTCAAGGTCATAGTTCAAACAGCCTCTTCACATCCAACAATTTTTGTTTCAAAAATTTTTTTATTTAATCGCGATGTTTTGAGTTATTTGGCTGTCTAAGTTAAAATGGGTCACCCTGAAATAAGATATACATAAAAGTGAAAACAAATCAATTAATAACCTAACCTAATCATTTAACCTTGATAATATGTAATTATTTTTATAAATATTTTATTACTTATATATACAGAATTGTCCATTAGTATATCGAACACGCGCGTAATATAATAATTAATATTTTAATGCAGAATCGTTGATTCGCAAGTTTTTATTGCGATGTGTCCGTCGTACGTATGAAAAATTCTATCTTGATGAAGATTTTCGTACGACTAGCATCATTGTACGATAAAATATTTTAGCTGAAATATCTAGAAAACAAGCTCTCCTATTGGATATTGGACATCATACGTTGGATGTCGTACGCAGTGTGAACATATGCGTCGTATGCAGGGTTGAGTAGTGCTAAATTAAAAAGTTAAAAGTTCAGTTAAAAAGTTAAAAAGTTAATTAATTTTAACTTAACTTAGTTACATTTTAGACTCCTAACTTTTTAACTTTATTTAGTTACATTTTATCGGTAACTAATAACTTTTTATTAATTTTTTAAAGTTAAGTGTTAGACACAATACGAGCCACACGCAGGGTTGGGTAGTGCTAAATTAAAAAAGTTAAAAGTTCAGTTAAAAAGTTAAAAAGTTAATTAATTTTAACTTAACTTAGTTACATTTTAGACTCCTAACTTTTTAACTTTATTTAGTTACTTTTTATTAATTTTTTTAAAGTTAAGTGTTAAACACAATACGAGCCACACGTAACCAACGATACGAATTCCGACCAGCTTGTAGCTGCTTGCAGCAG
>NW_017295737.1:46567-50612 GCF_001594075.2 Trachymyrmex cornetzi | reverse complement strand
AAAAAATTAATATAATAAAATATTGGATGTTCTAAAATCTAAATAAAGTTTTTTGTTTTAATTGTCATTTCCATTATTAATAAGACTAAAACCCTGAAATCATGAAAAAAAAAATTTTTTTTAACTTTTAACTTTTTAATTACTTTTTTTTATTAACTTAACTTTTAATTCAATTAATTTCATTATACATTAACTTGTATCTTAACTAAGTTAAATTTTTAAGGTTATTAACTTTAACTTAACTTAGTTAAAAAAAAAAAGTAACTTACCCAACCCTGGTCGTATGTCGTACGCAGTGTGAATCCTACATTATCGCTGTTCGTAAGTAGTTAAGCAAGGCGGATTCTGGACCACGGATACAGCCATCTGGCTGCAACCAGGCGGCGCTGGCGTCGTGGTCGCAAGAGGAACTTATTGGAGGGCGGGGGTGGATCCTTTTCGGTGGGAGCATCCTCACCGACAAAGACATCGGCCTCCATGAGAGGGACATCCTCCACCCCCTCCTCATCATTTTGTTCAAAATTATAGGGCTCTCTGAATTTCATTTTTAAGCGTTTTAAATACAACACCGTTAATCATACATCGTTTTACGGTATGTTCCTGCATTAGACTGCACTAGCACTCTCTTTCTCACTTTCAACAAATATCAAACATATACTTATCTCACTTCAAGTTCCAAAAGTGTACGCTAATTCAGCCACAGAAATTAAACAGATCGTTAAATACAACACACCGTTAATTATATTATTCTTTCCGCAAATTATCTAATTATTATTATGTATGATTTACGAAATTCATTTTCAGGTATTATTGAAAATTCATATATTATTGAAAATGGTTGGACTCGTCGACTTTACCTCAACTGACTAGATTACTAAAAACTTTACTTTTGAAAGCTGGACCAGTTTGGAATTAGTTATAGACAGAAGATTATTATTTTCACAGTTAATTAAGTAGGAACGCAGAGATTGAAGTATATCACGAAGATAATAAGAACGATATATAGACTTGCTGTTTATATTCATATTACTGTAATTATTAACAAATGGTACGGTTTCTTGTTATTTATACAAGCTTACCTCTTTAAAAAAAGGGAAAAAAAGCGCTAAGCGTGCGTGCTTTTCGTAAAAATTATTTGGGCCGGTTTCACCAACGCCAATTACCTAATTCGCCATAGAACTGACTAATCGCGTTTGCTGTTAGTAGAATTGTCGTCAACACTTATGGTTGACACTTATGGTTGATTCGGCTTAATCGGGTTGGTGAAACCGGTCTTTTGTATATAATATTACTTAACTTTAATGATATGTATCATTCATATAAAAGATTTGATATCAACAAAATTGGCGCCAAGTTAAATATCTCAAAATTTTATGTATCGATCGTAAAAAAAATTTGATGTCAACAATTGGCGCCAAGTTAAATTCCATGTAATTCGCATACCAAATTAAATAAATAATATTGACTTTAATGATATGTATCATTCCTATAAAGGGTTTGGTACATCAAGAACTGGCGCCAAATCCCATTTCTTTATTTACTTAGTCCAAATAATACTATCTTTAATTTTTATACAATGAAACCTAAGTGTACGTATATCTTATTGAAGGGTCTTTCTATTCCAATCCAAATGGTTTAAATTCGTCTTAAATGAAATTATTATATCACAATTCATTCACACACAAAGACATTTGCTCTTCCAATTAAAGTTGGTATTTAATTCTCTTTCAAAATAATATACAAAACGTTACCACAAAGTTGCGTTACCTTGCTCAATTTAAGTGTCATCACAAAAATTAAAGAGTTAACCGTATAAAATGAAAAAAATTAATTTAAATAGAAAAATTTTTCATGTAAATCGCTTGGCGCTGCTAGATCTCGATCTCGATATAATAACATAGTACTAAGATATGAATGTAATATTTAGAAAAATAAGAAAAATAAGAATGTAATACTTTAAAAATGTAATATTTAGAAAAATAATATATTAATAAGAAAAATTAGAATCATATTAAAAAATTTAAATATTTAAAAAAATAAGAAAAATAAAAAGCATTCCCAATGAGAGTTAAAGTATCTAGTGTACGTATATATGCGATTGCGTTATAGAGTCGTGTAAATTATGAACGTTGTGAATATTATTAAGTTTAAGTTTGAGAAAAATAAATTTAGATTTGTAAACATACGTTATATTACGTCCAACCCTGATTATTGGCGAGACAGGAAGATGGAGAGGGTATGGAAGGACGGTTGACTCAATCTCACAGGTATACGCACGGAAGCGTACAGCTGTGAATCGTTAGCACTCTTTTAAGTCCCAGAATGTGGGTCAACGTCCTGAAGGGACGCTATGACACCTGTTCCGATGGACAGTACGAACATTGGTCCTACTTTTTAGGTCAAGGAACTTAATCCTTTTGACCTGGGACTGGACCTCGTGCAATCTTAGGCGTTACGGGGGTACGGGATATTCGTGAGGGGCGATTTAAAAATTAAATGCGGGTTATAAGAGAAAAACTAAAAATTTACTTTTATTTATGGAAATATAAAAAAGAAAGAATTAAACTAACTTACATGATTAATTACATTTATATGTTGTTTTTTTGTACAGTACAATAATTATTTGCTAGTGAAATCGTGAGTCCATGCATGTGGATTGTTTTCTTTTTGTTATTACAATTTTGTGTGTGTGTGTGTGTGTGTGTGTATGTGTGTGTATGTGTAAGAGAGGAGGGGGTGATCATCGGGTATTGGTTGCGAGGAAGGAAGTCCATGGATAGACTGAGACTAGATGTTTTAGCTGGACGAGGAAAGGGGAGGAATTCCCAGGGACATAGACTGTAATTATTCTATCCCCCTCGTTCGAGGTGGATGAGAATAATTGAACGATCCGATCCCAATCGGTGGATTGAGGATCGGGGTGGACAGGGGGGGAGTTGGGAGTTGATCAAAGGAAAGAAGGGGAGTTGAGAGTTGATCAAAAGGGAGAGAGGGAGTTGGGAGTTGATCAAAAGGGAGAGGGGGAGTTGGGAGCTGGTCAAAAGAAAAAGGTGGAGGAGAGTAGTCCAAGATTTCTTGGACTCCAGGATTGAGAGGAGAAGGAATGGAAAGATCGAGAGGTTGTGCGTCTGTTAGTGTAGGTGAATATGAAACTGGTGTATACGCGATGGTGGTGTCAGTCAGTGGTGTTGGCACTCGGGGAAGTGCGGTTGCGACCGGTTCCGGGGTGACAATTACTGTAGGACGGCAGATCGGTTCTATCGGCGCCGGACGGTTTTGCGAACTCCGGCGGACATAGGGAGTTCGTCCCCGTTTACTTTTGTACGAGTGAGACCGCACTATAATTAAGTAAGTAGTTAAAATATTTGTCTATATATATATATGTATATATATAGATATATATATGTGTGTGTATATTTGGTAGCGTGCGCGCTGGTACAAAAAAAGGGGGGAGGGGTAACGTGGAAATATAGACTTACTACACGGAGAGAATTTTTTCTTAGAATTTACCCTGAAAATATGACAATCGTGGGACAACATTGTATTTCGAAGAATTTTAATATAAATCTCTCTCATTCATTAATAAAACTACAATAAAGTATAAAATAAGTTTAATCAATTTTACTGAAGTGCATGGTAAAAATCTTTAAAATATTGTATTGTACCACAATCACCATATTTTCAGGGTAAACTTTAAAAGAAAATTCTCTCCGTGTAGTGATGATGCGTGAGATGATTATTTGCCGAGTGAGTTGGTTCCCAGTGAGGCTTGACGTCCACGCAAGAGCGCCTGAGGATAGCGGTTGGAGGTTGAGTGGTCTCCAGGAACCCCAGAGGTTACCGGAGCACTCGAATGATGTACCGCCCGAGTTGAATTGCCGCGAACTTTTTGCGTGGGTTCGACTACTTTTGAATTTTCGCGAACTTTTTGCGTACATTCGACTACTTGAATTTTCGCGAACTTCCGACGTGACTTCGGCTACTGTTAAACTGTATCTGACGCTCTGCGCTTCCGCGGGGCCTCTATTTATACCCCGAAAAAAGG
>NW_017295737.1:45022-46436 GCF_001594075.2 Trachymyrmex cornetzi | reverse complement strand
TGTTTTCTCTAAAAGGGGCAAGATTGCTTTAAGCGAGTGATGAATTCCGTCATCCTCGCGGAAAATATAGCTAAGTAAACAGCTGTGAGACGTTATCTCATGTTTTTATGATTTTTGTGGCGACGCGGCGCCTATTTTTCTGAAGATGAAACTGTTGGTCAACAATTCGGACAACAGCTTGAATTTTTATCATCGCGTGACTTAGGTCCATTTATATTTTTCGTAATCTTGTCCCTTTTAGGCCTGCGTTAGTGTTGTTATTTTTCCGGGTTGATTGATATTTACGAGTTTTTCGCGGAGCCTGTGTGGTCTGCTTTTCAATTTTTATAAGAGGACTCCTGCTCGCGTCTCGCAGGCCCCAATCGTAGTCGCGGCGGAGCCGATTCTCTCGAAAGAAAAGAATCTGCGTCTGCAGGACGTAACAGTTATAAAAGAGAAATAAATAATAACATTTATTCTTAGTCAGTGTAAAGTTAGGATTAAATTTATTATTACTTTTATTATTACATTTAAAATATAATTACATTTATTATTTATATTTATTATTTACTATTCAAATTTTAAATTGTTTTTATAGTTTTTCTTACTCGATGTAGCAGCGCCAAGTCTTTTTACATGAAAAATTTTTCTAATTTTTTAAATTAAATTTTTTCATTTTATACGGTTAACTCTTTAATTTTTGTGATAACACTTAAATTGAGCAAGGTAACGCAACTTTGTGACAACGTTTTATATATTATTTTGAAAGAGAATTAAATATCCACTACTTTAATTGGAAGAGAAAATGTCTTTGTATGTGAATGAATTGTGATATAATAATTTCATTTAAAAGAGGAATTTAAACCATTTGGATTGGAATAGAAAGATCCTTCAATAAGATATACGTCTGTAAAGTAAGAGCGTGTACAGGTTAATGTGTAGAAAAATTTATTTTTAATGATTTTTAAGTACATAGATTTGTTGTACTCCATGAAAAGAAAAATGCTATACCATTAATAATGAATCCAGTCACCACCGGCATTGATAATTGCCTGACATCTCCGAGACATACTTTCCACTAAGTTGACTGCGTATTCGTTCGGTAAAGACCTCCAAATGAGACGAATTTGTCGTGTCAGCTGCTTCAAAGTGCATACTCTTTTTCCTCGAAGCTTGTGCTTGAGATATGCCCACACATTTTCAATGGGATTTGCATCTGGCGATTGCGATGGCCAATCAAGTGTGACGATGCCAGACCGCTCTTTCCACTCAGTGCAAAGCTTGCTCCGGTGTTTTGGGTCGTTGTCTTCCTATAAGATCCAGTCCTCGTTTTTTTTATGAAACATCGTTGAGCAGTCGGTAACAAATACTTTTCATAAATTTTAAGCATTTTCGGAGCATTTAAATTGTATGTAAACAGATGTAATGCTCCAAA
>NW_017295737.1:42618-44982 GCF_001594075.2 Trachymyrmex cornetzi | reverse complement strand
TGTTTAACGGTCCGTTGTATTAATCTATTGGTCAAGGTTGACCAGGAACGTTGGATGGTAATATATCCCCAAACAGAAGCTTCATCCGTAAAAATCACGTTGCTCCAATCTCGGTCCAAATTCTCCTTTGCCCAAGCGAGTCTTTTCATCACATGGTTTTCGCCTAACAGTGGTTTCTTCATTGTGCTTCGATATTTGATGTTATGCGTAAGGTGATGGGTTCGAATAGTTGTATGTGATATTTCTATAACCTCCTGTTTTAATTTTGCTGCTCATTGTCGCTATGTTAAGGTCGGGTTCCGCTTAAACAAATTTACAATTTTTTTTTCATGTTCGGCGTCACTTTGCTTATCGAGCCACGTTCTGGCAAGTCATCGACATTTTTTGTCTTCTTATATTGCTGAACCCACTTAACGACGAACAATTTTGACTTTCGTATATATTTAGTAGCCGCTACATATGACATTTTTGGTCCTTTCGGGTGGTAACAAAGGAACACAGCCTCGTAGTGCGATCGTATGCGGCACTCATAGCGGTTACCGTGTTTCTCAGATAAGAATTCGACACCAACTGAATCTTTTGTGACAAAGCATTCACGACAAAGGTTCCATCTATCGACTCACACAAAAACTAGGACGATATTTGAAGCCAACTGCCATTTATGCCGTACACGCTCTTACTTTACAGACTGTACGTATACTTAGGTTTCAATGTATAAAAATTAAAGATAGTATTATTTGGATTAAATAAATAAAGAAATGGGATTTGGCGCCAGTTCTTGATGTATCAAACCCTTTATAGGAATGATACATATCACTAAAGTCAATATTATTTATTTAATTTGGTATCCGAATTACATGGAATTTAACTTGGCGCCAATTTTGTTGATATCAAATCTTTTATATGAATGATCCATATCATTAGAGTTAAGTAATATTATATACAAAGGACCGGTTTCACCAACCCGATTAAGCCGAATCAACCATAAGTGTCAACCATAAGTGTTGACAACAATTCCACTAAACAGCAAACGCGATTAGTCAGTTCCATGGCGAATTAGGTAATTGGCGTTGGTAAACCGGCCCAAATAATTTTTACGAAAAACACGCACGCTTAGCGCTTTTTTTACCTTTTTTTTAAAAAGGTAAGCTTGTGTAAATAATAAGAAACTGTACCATTTGTTAATAATTACAGTAATATGAATATAACTAACAGCAAGTCTGTATATCGTTCTTATTATCTTCGTGATATATTTCAATTTCTGCGTTCCTACTTAATTAACTGTGATGAAAATAATAATCTTCTGTCTATAACTAATTCCAAACTGGTCCAGCTTTCAAAAATAAAGTTTTTAGTAGTCTAGTCAGTTGTAAAGTCGACCAGTCCAACCATTTTCAATAATACCAGAATTTTCAATAATACCTGAAAATGAATTTCGTAAATCATACATAATAATAATTAGATAATTTGCGGAAGGAATGAAATATATTACTTGTGTTTATTACATATAATATGCAATAACTCCTGGCAGACTTGGGAAATGTTCGTTGCAGATAAACAGAACCATACGTGAATGAATTTGACAAAGTTCCAAATTTTGAATAATACCTAAAAATGAATTTCATAAAAAAGGCCTCATACAAAATAATAATTAGATAATAATATTACTTATAATACTTCAGAATGGATATGCAATAACAAACGGAGGCATAATCGATCGTGTACCTGTACAAAGTTTCCTGTAGTTAACAAAAATAGAGGTAAATAAATTAGCTAAACATTTCAGAACTTTAATTCTCCATTTTACATTAGTACTTTTGGATTGTAACATTGTTATTAATTGTGCCACACAGGGCTACCTTCATCATTTTATGTAACCTACAATATACATACCCCAAAAATTAGGTAATATTTTATAACTATCTTTCCCCAACGCACTATTATAATTTTGTACAAGCTCATCTAAGAATAATAAAAAATCTTCTTTCATACGTGGATCGATATATTTCATATGTGTCATTGCATAGCTCAGAGCTTGTATCACAGTTGAAAAATTCTGGAAATACATTACAAGTTACATAATAATGTACGTACAAGATCGAATTATAACGCACTAAATAATTAGGTTTATGCAAGACATCAACATTCGGTAATTGTTGAATTTAGCCTCCTCACCTCCTCGAGGTTGATAAAATAAAATAGATTTGTTCGACGTGTTTTTGCGCTACATAAAAAATATGTTGCTTTACAACATAAAAAATACTTTGCTGTACAAATAAAAACAAAGAATGTGATTTTAAAGCAGAGAATTTGTGTAATTGAAGCAGAAAATAATCTATTCTAATTTCAATTACATGTTCTCAT
>NW_017295737.1:24774-42534 GCF_001594075.2 Trachymyrmex cornetzi | reverse complement strand
TAAAGCGATACATTTTTTTTTGCCAGATTCGTTCATTTCGTGCAAAAACGTGTCGAGCAAGTCTAATTTGTGTATATAGAAGCAGAAAATCATTTACGTGTTCCTCTATGCCAACGATGTGACAGATTTTCTAATCTAATCATCAGCCACAGAAAACAGACACATGTGTGACCATGCACATTGACAGCGCCACATTTGCCTCTTGCGCCAAAAATTCCAAAAAGACATTATCCCCACCACTTCGTAGCGGCGACGACGACGACGTCGACGACAATGACGTTTCTTAATATAAAAAGTTTCAGATTCGTATATTTTGCGTCGCAACGTCGCAATATCTCCGCTCGTAGATCACGTAGAGAAAAAATAAAAACACTTTCATTATATATCCCGAGCGGTTGCAATCGATTGAGCATACTTAGAACTTGATCGGTTCAGCCCTTATTGAAATCCGATAATCTCGATCTGCCGCAACTCGCCGGCTCGCGTAAAGTAGCCACGATAGTGACGCTGCGCGTAGCTTAGCGCCGAGACACTACCAGTGTCTCCAGATTTTGTTTTAAATATAACTAATGCATCCGCGCGTGGACAAGCCTGACGCTAAAGAGCATTCTTTGCTGTAGCGAGACTGCCCAGGATTTATCTATGGCAGTCGGTGTATATAAAACAAAGTAAATCAAAAAGTGTTGCCGCGAGAAGATCGACATGATAAGTTCTGAGGCAGTTGCCTTTGTTGTGCATAGAGCATCCGGCTATCAAATGTTACCATTACTGAGATATTGAGCAGCGCCGCCCCCGTCGCCGCGGACTCCACGCCACCACTGAAATGCGTTGCGGGCCGTAGCCGCGAACCCCGCGCACACCCCAAAATGCGTCGCGGCACTATAACGCGGATAAGATATTTTGTCTAGGAGATAGGTGACTCATCATCCGGCTGCTAAACGAAGCGCCATCAATGAGGAGTAAATGATGAAATCATACTGCGTTTTTTCTTTCAAAGCCAGAAGCGTCATAACGATATTTACAATCTTTCTGTCGATGCGTTATGCCGCCCGTTGCAACTCATGTGCATCCTATACTTACGATCTTTTCTCTCATTGCAGCTTCCTGTGTGACTCCTTTTACTTATTTTTATACGCAAAATATATACATATACATAGTATATATTTTTTTATTTATATTGTACTTATTCGATTATATTCTAATAATGCTTTTAAAGTGAGCGCAGCGATATTATCAGACGCGATGATATCATCGATCGCGATGATGTTGTCGGCACATGTAATATAATACTACGAAGAAAGTAGGAAGGAAAAGAAGGAATAAATATCGCAAAGACGGAAGGAATGAATAATTTCAAACGATGAGACATACAGTTTAAATATTCTTTTATTTTCCATATACTATTATATATTATCATCCATAGCGTAACTAATAATTCACATTTAATATTCGAATTTTTATCATAAATCTTACGCTAGGTGTTTGCCACATCGTATTTGTTATGTAACGCGTCTCGCGATAACATGAATGTAATTCAATACAACAAAAATGCTACGTTTGTAATTTCGCAAGCGTCGATGGCTTTATTAGATTTATCGTAATCAAAGATTTTTCAAGGACATGCCACGACAAGTCACAACATGTCACAACATGTTTGGCGGTGACATTATCAATGTGATTTGATATGAATGCAACGTTGCCAAATAGTGTACATGCCACGTGACCAGATTTTTCACGAACATTGGACATGGTACGACATGTCACAACATGTTCGAATGGTGACATCATCATCAATGTAATATGATACAAATATCACGTGACCAAGTAAATGGTATAAAATGAGACGATTTAGACACACCGCGTCAACGCAACCGATAACATGGAGAGCGATTTGATAGAGGAAGCGGTCCAGCTGAATACTAGAAAAGAGTACGTCGCATGGGAACAACGATGCGACGAACTAATAGAATTTTTGGAAGAGCAGAGTCGTACCAAGCGTCCGCGCCTCGCCGTTGGACACAGACAATCCGTGGTGGCGAGGATCGCGAGGCTCGAGAGTTTGAAGTATTCGGTGCGTGGAAGATTCGTGCATGTGGGCGCCGGGTACGGACTTCGATGGCGCGAGATCGAAACAACATTCGAGAGTCGTATAGTGACAGGCGCGGTGATAAACTCTAATCACATCGAGCCATGGCGGTTTTTGGAAGACGCTGGCAATGTAGTGCTAGAGCGAGTGCGAGACGCTGCAGAAAGACACGGCAGTGTAAAAGTGAACACAGCGTTCAACGGCGACTTCGCGACGAAGGATAAATGTGCTAATAAAAGCATAATTACAAAGAACAGCGAGATATATAGATGCACCGATATACGCGAGTGGTACGAACGGCACGTCGTTGATCCTATCTTGGCATTGCTCGAAGAGTTCCAGGAACGCGACAGTGGGTGGGTGCTGTCGCGAATCCTCAATTTGACTGTTAACGTGAACAAACTGAATCCCATGCGCGCGGGATGTCACTTCGAGGTGCCGCGAGAAATTATGTTGAAGAAAGCGGTGGTCAGTGTGAAATCCATGGACAATGCGTGATCGGTGGTCGCCGCTCTATACCCAGCTAAAAGTCATGTGGATAGAAAATCGTCGTATCCGCATTATACAACAGTATTGAATCTCACAAACATTGAGTTTCCGATGACTTTAAAAGACATTTCAAAATTCGAACATTTAAACGTGGTGTCAATCAACTTGTACGGCATCGAGAATAAACAGATCCTTCCTCTACGGCTCACAGGCGACAAGAAGGAGAAGCACGTCAATCTCCTGTACCTGCAAGGTGTATCGTTCATAGTATACGCCGACCTGAAGTGCGTCTTACGGAAGACGGAACCCGACAAGGAAGATACGTTGTCGTACGAGTATCAGCGGCATGAAGTATTCAGCATAGGATACTATGCGATGCTCGTACGATAACTCGTTGTCATCATATCACTTCTGTCGCGTCGAAAACTGTATAGCATGGTTCGCGCGACAGCTCAATGATTTGGCACATCGCGTCAAAGATATTATATCCGCCAACGTGCCCATGGAAGCGTTATCTAAGTAGCAATGGGAGGCGTACCGCAGCGCGACGCGTTGTCATACTTGTGAGAAGCCGTTCGCGCCGGACGATACGCGGGTCCTCGATCATTGCCACTTAACCGGTAGATACCGCGGTCAAGCACATTCAAATTATAATCTTAATTATAAAAATTCATTTAATATTCCAGTTGTATTTCACAACTTGTCGGGGTACGACCCGCATTTTATAATTAAAGAAATAGCTACCGCCTACGACGGACATGTAGATATATTACCGATAACCAAAGAAAAATATTTCGTTCATGAAACATGTCGATAGCACCAAAGATAAAAACGAAAATCATTTTTTTTTAAATTGCATAAAATTAAGGTTTATTGATTCCTATAAGTTTCTAAGTGCAAGTCTCGATAAATTGGCGTCGTATCTCGACAAAGATAAATTAAAAATTGTACGTTCCGAATTTTCAATTTTGTCAGACGAAGAGTTTGAATTACTGACTCGTAAAGGTATGTTTCCGTACGAATACATTGACTGCGTTGAAAAACTGCAGGACACGCGCTTACCATTGCGAGGATTATTTTTCAGTTCATTGACGGGTGATACAGTATCCGAGAGCGATTACGCTCACACCGTGAACATATGGCAGCGATTCTCCATTCGAACGCTCGGCGAGTACAATGATCTGTACTTAAAAACCGATGTCTTGTTATTAGCCGACATATTCGAAAATTTCCGCAATAGTTGTGTCGCGAGTTTACGGTCTCGATCCCGCGCATTATTATAGACTGCCAGGTTTTACGTGGAACGTTATGGTAAAACATACTCGCGTAAGATTTGAGTTGCTCACCGACATTGATATGATCATGTTCATCGAGCATGGCATACGCGGTGGCCTCAGTCAGTGTTCCGGCAGATACGCGCAGGCTAATAACAAGTACATGCGTTCGTACGATTCATCGAAACCGTCGTCGTACCTTATCTACTACGATGTGAATAATCTGTACGGATGGGCGATATGTCAACCATTGCCGTACGCCGAATTTCGATGGGTCGAAGACGCTGTAAATTTTGACGTGAGCGCGATCTCTCAGGATTCGCCTACCGGTTATATTCTCGAGGTCGATCTCGAGTATCCGCAACATCTGCACGATCGGCACACTGACCTACCTTTCTGTCCAACGCGCGATAAACCGCCCGGCAAGCGCGAAGATAAACTTCTCGCAACGTTGTACGATAAGCAGCGTTATGTCATCCACTACCGCAACCTGCAGCAATGTACTCGTCACGGGCTTCGCGTAACAAAAATCCACCGGGTGCTACAATTCGCTCAATCTCCATGGCTCCGCGATTATATTGAACTTAATACACAATTTAGAACGCGCGCGAAAAACGATTTCGAAAAAAATTTGTATAAACTAATGAACAACGCGGTATTCGGCAAAACTATGGAGAATGTGCGCGATCGCGTTGATGTAAAATTACTGACAAAATGGGAAGGCAGATACGGTGCAGAGGCAATGATCTCGAAACCAAATTTCCATAGTCGAAGCGTCTCTTCGGAGAATCTGATCGCGATAGAATTGCGTAAGCTCGAGGTGAAATTCGACAAACCGATATACGTGGGCATGTGCATCCTCGATATATTGAAAATGTGTTTGTACGAATTTCACCACGAGTACATGACACAGGTGTTTCGCGAAAAATGCAAAATTATGTATACCGACATAGATAGCCTCATATATCACATAGTATGTGATGATGTGTACGACATCATTAAACATGATATAAATAGATTTGACACGAGTGATTACACGGTTGACAACGCGTACGGTATTCCGCTCGTAAATAAAAAAGTTCCAAGCCTTATGAAAGATGAGAACAACGGTGCCATCATGACCGAATTCATTGGACTTAGAGCGAAAATGTATGCCTTGCGTGTAGAAGGAAAGAAGGATACAAAAAAGGCTAAGGGCATCAAGAGCAACATTATAGCAACGTCTATAACGTTCGAGGATTCAAGCAGTGCTTGAACGACGCAATTGAAATAATGCGTAGACAGTCATGCATAAGATCAAAATTGCCCGAGGTGTACACCATATCGGAAACAAAAATCGCTCTAACTCCTCACGATGATAAGCAGTATATCGTACGAGGTTCCACCGACACGCTGCCATGGGGACATTACCGATGTAAATAAAACACATTTGTCTTGTATAATATATGTTTAATATGTATATAACATGTATGATATGTATAATATAATATAATATGTATATATATATATGTAAACATAATACGCGTATATGGTAATTATAATATGCGTAATAATATTTATATCTTGCATAATAAATATGTTTTACAACACATTGTCTTTATGTATCCACGAATTGTGCGAATTGTCAAATCCCAACCATTTCACGTAAACCTCGTTCCCTCTCTTGCGCAACACCTTTTCAACGAGATGCACGTCGGCGTTAGAGACGCTATGCAATTCGTATTCGTAGAATCCTCCAGCGATAGGCTCCCCGCGAGAATATTCCAGTAGATAAGTCACTGGATTAGTTTGCTGCACTTTGATAATTTTAAACACCTCCGTGGTCCAATTCGGTGTGTAACCTTTATCAAAGACTGTCTTGAATTTGCTTACGCGTACCGAATCACCCACTTTGTATCGCGCGGGTGTGGCAATCTTTACGCGATTGGAAACCGTAGTTAAGAGCTTGTCGGCGATGCGGGGTAACGTCGACGGGACGCACACCGATAGTTCGATGCTTGCGCGCGTTGTAATTTTTACGAGACGCGGCAGGATATCAATCCATTTATAATTTCCGTTGTGCGTAAATTGTTTCCACATATCGTTCTTCAATGTACGGTTGAACCGTTCGACGACCGACGCCTTCATTATGGAATACGTAGAATAATAGTTGATGTCGTGTTTTTTCAAGAGTTTCTGCACGTCCGAGTTGTAAAATTCCTTCCCTCCGTCAGTCTGCAAATTTTTCGGACATCTTTTATTGTCTCAAATTATCTTTGCGATCGCATTCGTCACTTGATGTCGTGTTTTTTCAAGAGTTTCTGCACGTCCGAGTTGTAAAATTCCTTCCCTCCGTCAGTCTGCAAATTTTTCGGATATCTTTTATTGTCTCAAATTATCTTTGCGATCGCATTCGTCACATCATTTCCACTCTTGGCTTTAAGCGGCACGGCCCATGCGTGCTTACTCAGCACGTCGATAATGGTGAGAATATAGAGGTAACCTCTGTTGAATCGTGTATATGGACGCATCTCGACCACATCCGCCTGCCACAGGTCGTCGTATCCGTGTACTATGACGTATCTTCGCGGGAAATTTCTTCTCGTCGGAGCGTGCACTTCATTAACCAGCTGTCGTTTCTCAGACATTATGAATAATTATTCGGCACGATGCACTTCTCGAATTGTCTTTTCAAATTCTTTTAGCAAAACCTGCTAAAATTTTGTAAGGCTGCAATCTTCCTTTCGATTTCGTTCAGACGATCCTTCAAATTTTGAACACTCTGCTGCACGTGTTGTTTGCTGCGTCAGTATCATCTACCGGTAGCGCTACTCGTCGAATTTTGCGCGACTTAGCAAAGAGGGTTATCGCACGTAATTTCTCAGCAATCCACACCACTGATAGTGCTTCCACCTCGAAGCGATAGTCCAAACTTGTTGATCGGCATTGCGATGTCGACTGAACGATGTGTGTAGAACGAAGTTAATTTATAATCAGACCGGCTTCGCGAAGCTCTTCGATAATCGACAAAATCTCGTTGTTGTGACTATTGTGACCAGCCCGCCGCGAGGCCTCGAGCAATCGCAAACGATCTACAATTTCGTTGGGATCGACCCATTGGATATAGTCGATCTTGTTATCGTTTAGTATCATTGTACGCGGTAAATTCGCTCTTTTGTTTATTCCCGTTCCAACTTTTTTATCCGAAACCAATGGCGCTATTATGTTCTTATACTTGTATCCCTTACTACCCATTACTTTATTACTCGGACTATGACCGTGTCTGTGAGCGTTTGTCGTCAGCAGAATGCTTCTGTAGGTGTTTTATATCTTTTCCCATCTATAATTATATTATCGTTTTTGTGCAAGGTGATTTCTTTCTTATCACTCAGGACTGCTTTCATATATTTCTGTCCTAACGGACCATAGTTTGTTTGTAACTTTTCTTGACCTTCGGATGTTTGAAGTAGGTGTCGAATAGATGTCACGAGCTGTTCATCAGTAACCTCGAAAATTTCTTCGACGGAGGGAACATGGTCGAACTCATGCGGCTGTATTATTTCAGACGTTTCGTTCAAAGCGGGTACTACGGTTTTCGATCAATTCAACATTGATTTTACAGGCGTGGAAGCCTGTATAGGATTGTCGTACAAAGCACTCGGTCGTTTCCTTTTGGGTTTTGGTTCCTCGTCTTCCCCTGAAAAGATTGTTTCAGTCATGATAGGATCTTTGGAGGAATCAGCGGTGTTTTCGACAATCTGTTTCAGCGGGTCGATAATAGGTTTGAAGTGCCTCTCCAATGCGATGCCCTCCTCCATTTTACCAGTCTTCAAAGCGCGGTACTTTTTGCGAATCGAATCACTCGTTTTCGCAATCTCGTTAGCTACTTTCTCACGGTTTTTGCTGTTGTCCATGTCAACGTATCGATATCAACTGATTACCATACATCACGGTATCGCAAAGTCATTAAATCCTTTTCTGTATCGCCCATCGGTAAGCGCACTGTCCTTGTCAATTACTAGAAACCCATACTTTTGCTGCCAACATTTACGACATAAATCGCAGAAATTTTCGTACGGCATGTCGGTATTCACGTGATCGTTATACACGCGTTTCAGATTGGTACCATCCTGTTTGAATAGAATCAGCAGATTTGCATTGTCGCGTATAAGATGCTTCGGTATCTTTGCGTACGTCTGACAGAGACAGAAGCAGTCAACGTCTGCAAGTCGTCCTATTGCAAAGTACTCTCTTATCGCGTCCTGCTTGTCGCATGCCAAATCATCAAAAATAAAGATGGAATTCGGAAGCGCCTCGCTCGGTGGAATGACGTCGCTGTTATTGGAGAACGTAAAATACACAATTTCTTCGATCGGAGCTAGCAGATTCGCCAGGTACCGATATTTCCGCTGTTGTAACGATTTCGAGTACACGTACACGTTCTCGAATCTTACGCCGTGCGGACTTTCCAATAGGCTTATCAACACGTTCGTCTTGCTGCAATTTGACGGTCCGCAGACGATCGCGCATATAGAGGCCGGTAGCACGTTGCCATGCTTATGCGTCTCTTTACCGGTTTGTACTTTACCGTCGAGATTCGTCACTTTAATCATCCGTGATTGGCGCACGAACCGCATATTTCCTGCTTCCACAAAATACTGAAAACGATATCGCGAGCGGGCCTATTTATAGAGCAGCGTAAAGCGAAATCGTTCAGTAATTAAAATGTTTCTCGCCGTGTCAGACGATCTGCAGAGTTTAACTTTAAAAGAGCTGGAATACATACCGAAATTGTACTGCTGCGTGAGTTTGAAAATAGCATAGATCTGTTGTGGGACAGATTACCCGAGCATATACGAGTAGATTCGGAGGTACAGCGATACCGTCGGTGTCTGAAGCATTACAATTTGCTGGCTCATCAAACGCATATCGAAGGTCTGGCGCCTTTGATAAAAAATTGTAGCGAATGCCGTCGAGAGCCTTGCTAAATCGTGCGATAAATGCGCTTCCCTTCGAACTACATATTCCCGGATATTAGTTTTGCGGTCCGGGAACGCGATTGGAAAAGCGATTGGCCAGAGGTGATCGAGGTATCAATTCATTGGCTGCTGCGTGTCGCGAGCATGATATAGCGTATTCGCACAGCAACGATCTCGCTGAACTACACGCGACTGACAATATACTCGCTGAGAAGGCGCGGAAACGCATTACCGCGAGTGATTCAACTCTCAGAGAGAGAGAGCCGCAGTCACAGCCGTTTGGGCAGCTATGAAGGCCAAAACAAAGATTGGTATCGGCTTGAAAAGAAAGAAGAAGAAGAAGATTCTTCCAACAGCGGAACGCGGCGGCGTCCTGCCGTTCTACCGCTGCTTGGCGTTCTCGGGTCATTGATTGGCGGGACGGCGGGAGTTGCCAAGGCCGTAAACGATAGCAAAACAGCGCAGCGTCAGCTGGAAGATCTGCAACGTCATAATCACGTCATGGAAGGCCGCGGCGTTTATCTCGCTCCCTACAAGCGAGGACAAGGTGTCGCGCGTAAAAAAAAAACGTCGATGTAACGTTAAAAATGCCGAGAGGAGTAACTACCGATGTGCATTTGCAACTTGCAAACCGTATGCGCATTCCGTATTTTAGAGGTGTCTTTATGCATACTGCATTACCGGTCGAAGGAGTACGTCAAAACGAGAGCAGTATTGTAAATCTTGACAATGCTGTGGGACCCGGTACGCATTGGGTGGCGTACGCGAAAAAAGTGAATATTGTCATATACTTTGACAGTTTCGGCAATCTGCGGCCGCCGAAGGAACTCGAACGATATCTGACAAACAGTGTAATCGAGTACAATCGCGCGCCTTATCAGCGTTACAAGCAGAACAATTGTAGGCAGCTTTGTCTATAGTTTCTGCGGTCGGTTAATAAGCAATTTAAGGACCGACATTGCGCTGTTTAACTCAATGCTCGTTTGAAACATGTCGCTGAAGTTTACGTTGAGTGGCAAGAGTAACATCCTTACCGTGAGCTACTTTCCGGCGGTAGATTTGGGTGATGGTGATTACGAACTCGGTCTGACGGACTTTGAAACGTACTATACACTACCCAATGTAAATTCGACAAACAACAAGTTTTATTATGACGACGAGGAAATTGTCATTCCCGAAGGATCGTACGAACTGCGCGATATAGAGCGGTACCTGAAGCGCGAAATTTTACATTCTCGCGACGGGAAGGGCAAGGAGGATGAAGAATTCCCGCTGATATTTCGCGCCAACAACAATATGGTGAGCAGCGAAATTAAATGCGCCTATCGGATAAATTTTACAAAACCTCGCAACATTGGCTCGCTGCTAAGCTTTTCGTTGAATCGCGTGCTGGAGCCGCGACAGTGGCACGAGTCGGACGTGCCGATAAATATCATCAACGTAAACATCATTCGTATCGAGTGTAACGTGACCGTGTGTGCATACAGCAACGACAGATGCGTGCACACGATACACGAGTTTTCACCGAGTGTACCGCCAGGATATAAGATATCGGAAAGACATACGCAGATCATTTACCTTCCGATCGTTGTACGGAGCATTACGGATCTGACGATTCGCGTGGTGGATCAAGACGGTCGATTGCTTGATTTTCGCGGGGAGGAGATCACCGTTAGATGGCACGTACGACGACGTTAACGTGATATGTTTGTGTTGAACGAACAGCCGAAACAAACGAGAGATGGTTGATATCTTGAATATTATCGGCGAGCCGATCTTTGACGACTGCATCGTCAAGATTGAGACTCACACGTACAATCCGTACGCCAACACTACGTTTGGACATAGCGACGAGATACGGATACCCATACAGCAGCAGGATTTGTACACATTGCCGTGCGACAGTTTTCTTTACGTCGAAGGAAGATTGACTGTGATGAAGAAAAACGACCAGATGTCGTTGACGCTTGGAAATAATTGCGTGGCGTTCATGTTTGATGAAATTCGATATGAACTCAACGGTGTGGAGATTGACCGTAACAGAAACGTTGGAATTACCAGTACCATCAAGAACTATGTATCGATGGCGTACGACAAAGCTTTGATTGCACTGAACGCTGGATAGAACTCTAGATCCGATACAGAGGAAGGATATTTTAATTTTTGCGTGCCGCTCAACATGCTGTTGGGCTTTTGCGAAGATTACAAACGCGTAGTCGTCAACGCTCGCCACGAATTGATTTTGATACGAGCGCGCAACGATTACAATTGCTTGGTGGCAAATCCTGCGACGGAGCCAGAGATTGAATTATTCAAAGTGCAGTGGCGAATGCCTCGCGTTGCGTTAAACGAAATCAATAAATTATCAATGCTGCGAGAATTGGAAAGTGGTCGTTATCTAAGCATGAGTTTTCGCTCGTGGGATCTGTACGAGTATCCTTTGTTGCAGAATACGACCAAGCATTCATGGGCCGTTAAAACGGCGACTCATCTTAAGAATCCGCGTTACCTTATCTTTGCCCTGCAGACCAGCTGAAAGAATATCATGTCACAAGATGTTTGCCTGTTTGACGATTGTAATTTGAGTAACGTGAAAGTATATCTAAATTCAGAATTTTATCCGTACGACGATTTAAATCTGGATTTTGGCAAAAAGAGATACGCAGTCCTGTTTGATATGTACGCGCGTTTTTGTAAAACATATTATGGAATCGATTGCTTTGAAACGCTACTCACCGTGCTTTCGTTTATCGAGAAAGGGCCATTTACGGTCATTGATTGCTCGCGACAAAACGACTCCATCAAGAGCGCCACTGTGGATGTACGTATAGAATTTGACTGCAAAGAGAATGTTCCTGCCAATACTACTGCCTATTGTCTCATCATAACACGATCGTGTAATCGAATATTGCCTGCTGTCTAATGTAGTGCGCAAAATCATGTAATTCGCAACGTCAGCAAGTATTGAGAATATGAAAGAATGGAAAACCGGGGATGCAGTCTCGAAAAATTACTCGTCATGGCCATACCAACATTTGTGGATCTGCAAGAATTCATCGTTAACAAAAAATTTATCGTGAAGGAAGTAGCAGTGCTGAGAAAGGGAAACATTCTCACACACTAGATTTTTTCACATCCTATGCCATGGCATTTTCTGACGAGATTCGACAAATCTTGCGTTTCTTGGGTGTGTTTATCACCATGGATTGCGGTAGGATGACAGGATGGTCCCTTACAGCATAGCGAGACGTTTAATTACGGAAGCCGTGTTAGAAGAAGATGAAGTTCTCTTATATGTCAAGGGATATGAAAAACGTGGATGGCTAGCTGATATGCTCGACACTGATGATATCATCGTCGAAACTCTGGATGCGCATTATAAAGATGTATAATCGCTACGTAATCTAGATGATTGTAATACTATACGATGTGGAAGACACGCAAAGAATTGCGCTTTATAAAATGTATTTAAGATATTTAACTGGTGGTCGCGACACCAGGAAGAATTGTAAGATTTTTAAATAAATGTATGTTATCTTACATTAATATGTTTATTTCTATTACCCTTATACCTGTAGACATTTAATATAGCAGATAGATGTTGAAATGAACTGATAGCGGTTCAATATCAGTTCGACAGCTGTTTACAGTGAACCTATAGCTGTTTGAAAGCTGTTTATAGCTGTTAAATATCAGTCCGATAGCTGTTTACAGCGTACCGATGGCTGTTTATAGTGGTTTGATAACAGTTCGATATCGATTCGATAGCAGTTCGACAGTCGTTTGATAATCCTTCGATAGCAGTTTGATAGAGGTTTGATAGCTGTTTATAGCTGTTGAATATCAGTCTGATAGCTGTTTGATGGCGGTTTGATATGAGTTTAATTTCGCTTCAATGCAAAGAATGGATAAAAGAAATGCTGATGTAGTGTAATCTTTCGAGCGCGAGATATACCTTTGGCCGAGACATTGTACTTTCGTCGCTGATATAAAACGTTGGTAATATATGTGTAGGGAATAGTTAGATAGCGGTAGCGTCACATAGACAGGCGGCGCTGACGCTCGAGAACAAGGAATAGAGACGACGTTATGGCAGATTAGAACGAACGATGTACGTGACTCGAAGATAGAGACTCATGTGTATTTTTCTCAACATTAAAATTTCCTTATTTTTCCGACAAGATATCTTTCTCTTTTTTCTACTGGACAAATCCCTATAAATATTGGGGGCTCGAGCCGGGATCCGACCGAAAAAACGAGAGAGTCGAGCGTGCCACTGCTTTTACGACGAGAAATTTGCCCTTCGTATTGAGGTTAGACTGACGAAAGTGAGAGCCTGGTCTAAGGTAAAGACGATTGAGATTATTAAGACGATGGAGAAGCTCGAACAAATAAAGGTAATAGCCAATAATCTTAAGACGGGCCCTACGAAGGCTGTAAAAGCGCTACATAAATTAGTTTTCGAGCGGGAAGGAGATCGCGGTAATCGTAAACGCCTTCGCGAATTCGGCGGGTTTGCATTCGCTAGCGGATCGGTAGAATATAAGAATAAACTAACGTATGTGGACACGTATCTTGGATGGGGAGATCTGGTAGCAATCTGTAATATTTTGGCGGTCGACTACGCAGGCACAAAGAAGGAGCTAGGCCAACGAATCTGTGACTACTTGATGGACTTTGACTCGCTTGACGACGCGAACGACGAGAGGAGAGACGCCGAAGAAGATGCCATAGGTGACGATAATGACGGTAACGACGGTAACGACGGTAACGACGGTAACGACGGTAACGACGGTAACGATGGTAACGATGGTAACGATGATGACAATGAAGTTAGAGAGGTTAACGATGATGAAGACGAAGACGAAGCAAGCAACGAAGACGAGGATGACAGGCAGCCAGATAGGATTATGAGTTCAACGAGAAATAAATTCACGATGACATTTAAAGATGTGGAGGACTCAATAAGATCATTTAGCGGGGACGAAAAATACCCAGTGACACATTGGATTTCGGATTTTGAGGAGGCAGCCGAACTTTATTGTTGGACGGACATACAAAAGTTGATTGAATTCGCTGAGAAATCGTTGCGAGGACTAGCTAGATTGCACATCAAAGGAGAACGAGGTTTGACCTCATGGAAAAAATTAAAAAGAGCACTCCAAGACGAATTTAGTGACAGGATGAACAGCGCGGAATTACATCGACAAATGGACAAGAGGAAGATGAAAAAAAGACGAATCGGTACGAGCATACTTTCTGGCTATGAAAGAAATAGCATCAAGAGATGAGATAGAAGAAGAAGCGTTATTCCAATATGTTATTGACGGTATAGAAGATCAAGCAGCAAATAAAAGTGTTCTGTATGGAGCTAAAAATACAAAGGAATTCAAAGAAAAACTGAAAGCATACGAAAAAATAAAGACGAGGAATACAGTTACGAGTAAGGCATCGAATGTCACTGCAAGTAAAAAGACAGTGAAATCGATAGAAGAGATTCGTTGCTTTAACTGTGGTGAAATAGGCCACAAATCAATGACGTGCGATAACAAGAGCAAGGGTTCCAAATGCTTCAGGTGCAACGAATTTGGACACAAGTCACTCGATTGTAAGAAGAAAAAATCAAAGAAGTCGAAGGAGGATGCTGAAGAGGACACGAAGAAGTCTGAATCCGTACACAGTCTTAACGCTCCTAAAAGCATGTACAAGACGATAGAGATCAAGGACAAGAAATTTAATGCCCTAATTGATACTGGCAGCCAATTTAATATTATAAACCGAAGTTCGTATAAGAAGATAGGCGCACCAGTATTAACAAATCCACATTGCTTTTCTCCGGATTCGGTGGAAATAAAGTAGCGCCGATAGGATGTTTTGACGACGTCATGACCATTGACGACGAACGTTTTCAAGTGAAGATTTATGTTGTAGCAGATGAAGCAATGATGATGGAAGCTGTCGTTGGAAATGAGTTACTATCACAAGCCGAAGTTAATATAACTCATAACGACATTGTCATCTCCAAAGTACATGAAACGTTAAATAACATCATTTCTCCGAATTACGCTATTATATCAGAAGCACCTTCTATAGGACATGAAATTTGCAAGGAAAAAAGAAAGGAGGTAAAGAACCTGTTAGATAGCTATGAACCAAGAAAAGTCAAGAAGTCCGATGTTGAAATGACAATCACGTTGAACGAAGACCAGAAGATCTCTGCACGACCACGACGGTTGCCATTCCCTGAAAGAAAAATTGTGGCTGAGCAAGTAGACCAATGGATTGATGAAGGCATCATCGAACCGTGTTCATCAGAATATTCCAGTCCGGTAGTGATGACTAAGAAAAAAGATGGAACACCACGTATTTGCATAGACTACCGTGCAATTAACAGGCTAATAATGAAAGATCGCTACCCCTTATCTTTGATAGAAGATATTCTAGATCGCCTACAAGAGGCTCGCGTGTACAGCTCTTTAGACTTGAGAAATGGTTTCTTTCACGTTTCAGTGAACAAGAATAGTCAGAAGTATACTGCATTCGTGACGCATGCAGGGCAATACCAATTTCGAAAAGTACCTTTTGGCCTATGCAATTCGCCAGCTGTTTTTCAGCGTTTTATCAATGACATCTTTCACGACTTGACAATCCAAGGAATTGCATTGCCCTACATCGATGACTTGATAATACCAGCGAAAAATGAAGAAGAAGCCATCGAGAGACTGAAATTGGTACTGAAGAGAGTAGAAGAATATGGCTTAGAAATTAATAAAAGGAAGTGCAAATTGCTGGAACGACGCATCGAATTCTTGGGACACGTCATAGAAAACGGAAAACTATATCCTTCACCAGAAAAGATAAAAGCAGTTCTGAAGTTCCCAGAACCGAAGACGGTTATACAAATACAGAGCTTCCTCGGCCTAACAGGCTACTTCCGAAAATTCATCCCTCACTATTCCAGGATTGCTAAACCGTTGACCGATTTATTGAAGAAGAAGCAAGTTTTTCAGTTTGAAACAGAAGAGGTCGAAGCATTTAAAAAGCTAAAGCAATGCTTAATCGAAGAGCCAGTCCTGAGCATTTATAATCAAGATTATAAGACGGAAGTACACACAGATGCCAGCCAGAGTGGCTACGGAGCTGTGTTGTTGCAAGAACTCCCAGAAGACGGTAAATTACATCCCGTCTACTTTATGAGTAAAAAGACGTCCATGTGCTGTTGCGAAATCACTATTACGTGTTGATTGTGTAATTTATAATTTATTCTAATAATAATAGGGTTTTAATTAGATCGCGCGTTTTATCCTACTGCGGGGGTCGCGAGATTTGTATTGGCGCGTTTGGCTATCGTGTATCGCAGCCCGTTGCGGCGGGGGTTGCATTTGTTTCCTGCGCCTTTTTTCATCATAAGTTTCTTGTATCGTTCCGGATCCTTCTATTCTTTGTGCGCGTGGAATTTGATGTTTATTTAAGGCATTTTTTAAGTTATGTGCTCTTTGGTTTTATCCGCGATGATTTTGTTCGTATTCAGGGGCCTTTTGTGACCGGTTGGTGCATTCGGGATTGCACGGCGATGCATTGCATTGGTGTTATGCACTTTTATTAATTTTCCGTGGTTCTGCGGGTTTTCCCTGCAGCTGCGTCAAGGTTGGTTGTTATCTTTAATTATTCTTTATCCCGTAGTATCGATGGTTTGTTGTTAAAATGCATTCTTGCATTGGTTTTAGTATTTATACTTTGGCGCAGGCGCGGTACGCGCTGCGTTTAATCACGACGGTTTCGGTGGCTTGGCCTATAGCTGAACGTGATTGTAGTAGGCACGTATTGTATCGTTCGCTATACTCCGTGCTCGCGCTCGCTTGGTAAACGGACGGAGCGCTATATTATAGGCGCACCGGACGTTACAATAATTGATAGATTAAATCAATTAACAGATTAAATAAGAGGGGAGGATCCCGTTTGCCTACAATCCCGATTGCACACACCACTCAGCTGGTGCCTAGTAATTTTTCACTGCTTTACCAATAAGAATATTTTATTTTTAAATTAGCCAATTAGCAACGCATGTGTGCAACATGCAATGTGTGCAATCGGAGCCTTCCTAAATAAGAGTCGGATATTTAAAGTTGTCATCTAATACTCATTAAATATAATTAAATTGATAATTTGTTGTCCAATCATGAAAGATGTAAAGAAATGGAGAAGATCTAATATAATTGATCATAATGGCTGCGTTCAGCAGAAAAAGCAGCTTTGCAACTGTTGTAAAATTCTTGAATATGATTGGTTTATACATTTAGATCCAATGAGGAACTAAGAGCAAGACCAATCATATCGAAGAATTCTACAACAGTTGCAAAGCTGCTTTCTCTGCTGAACGCAGCCAATATAAATTTTGAAACGCTTTTGATATAATATTTGATGATGTGGTGGTCTTGTTATTCACGCCATTATTAGTCCAGATTCTAAGGAAGAATAGACATTATTAAAATAAGTTGTAAAGTTATTTTAGAATTTGGAAATTTCATGTTTACACAACGATTAATAATTCAATTGCAATGGATTAATAAAGGCGTGAATATTAAAAGCGTTTCGAGATTTTTATATTATGGATGCTGTCGAGTTTCTACTACAAATGCTTTGAAGTATTTTTTTGATTGGTCAATTCTTATAATTCTTTCTTTTAATTGGTCAATCAAACTCTTCAAAGCATTTGTAGTGGCAACTCGACCGCTTCCTATGACCAATTATATTATATCTTCTGACACGATCGTATAGTAATTACACAGGCCTGCATGGTTTTGTTGATTGGGATTTAACTATGTTTTCTTACGTAATTTTTCGCGCTGAATCCGAATCCGGCGGCAGAATTGCTCTATCACGTCAGGGCACCTATTATGGAAATGTTCGGAATGGATTCCGATCGGAATTATTCCGTTTTTCCCTAGATATT
>NW_017295737.1:20406-23796 GCF_001594075.2 Trachymyrmex cornetzi | reverse complement strand
TGCAGGAGATTATACAAAGGTATATATTAACAATTAGAAGCTTTGAAGTATTGCACTTTATTGTATTTATAAAAAATAACAACAGGATTTGTAGTAAACAATGCAATATATAATTATTTTAAACTTTAAAGTTTTATAGTTTAGAACGATTACAGTTTATAGTTAAAATTTATGGTTAAACATTTAATGAAGGGAAAAATTTGTTCATATCATTCAGTCTTCAATATTTAATTGTCGAACATTTCTTCCTCTTCTACATTGCTACTTTGTACCTAAAAAAAATCACAAGAGAAAACGTAATCAATTAAAACATGTATTTTTTTCAGAAATTACATCAATACTAATATTCCAGGATTATTAGGATTGATAGATGGAACAAATGTAGCCATAAGATGTCCTAATGTGCACGAAGGATTATGGTATATATCAATAGAAAAGGTTACCATGCACTCCATGTGCAAATTGTAAGTACAATTTCAATTACCAGTATTTATAGTCGGTTTCTTATTGTAAAATCGTCTTAAGGCTCCTGAGTAGTCACTTCAGGCTCATAAAGTGAAAATAGGCTACGCATGTGCATTGAGTAAAAACTAGTGAACACACTTTACGTACTTTTTGCGACTGCTTACTGATTGTCAGGAGAGGTAAGAATAATCCGTCCATTTTTACTAGTGCTTTAAAGCGATCTTATCATTTCGTTTCATTCACATTTTCTTTATTTATAAATGGCATGTAGGAAAAATCAACGTGTCGCTAATTATAACACATCTCACTTATGACGTCACAATTCGATATGGCTGCAGTGAGTACTCAGGAGCCTTAAGTAAATGTTTTAAAATGATAGGACGACTTTATGATTGACTTATGATATCTTTATACTGTACTTAGGACGATTTTAAACATAAAAACCGACTATGCCAACCAATGTAATTTATATTTCTTTATAGCAATTAGTAATATTAATAATTTACAATATTTATAAATTAATGTTATGAAATAACTATTTCTTACAGATATGCGATACGAATCTAGAAATAATAAATATATTGGCAAGATATCCAGGCTCTAGTCATGATTCTTTCGTATGGAGAAATTGTTACGTACGGCATCTTCTCCAAATGCAATATGAAACTGGTAATCATTGTTGGATGTTTGATAAGCACTAATTCAAGTAATGAAATCTGTATCTGTGAAATTATTTGGATATATAATATTTCATTTAGTTGTTAAAAAATATCCATTACTTTAGCTTACATTAATTGCAAATGTAATTATTATTCCTTTGCTTATTTAAATTTTTGATCAAATTAATTTTTTCATTTCTATTTTTAAGGTGATTCTGGATACCCATTAGAGCCATGGCTGCTAACACCATTTTCAGAAACACAACCTGGCACGCAAGAAGAATATTTTAATGAATGTCACAGTAATGTACGTAGCCGTGTGGAGCGCTGCATAGGTGTTTTAAAAAAACGATTTAGATGCCTTCTTCGATATCGCACATTGGAATACATGCCAGAAAAAGCAGGCGAAATTATTAACGCATGTGCAGTGCTGCACAATATGTGCATACGTGCTAACTTGCCTGATCCACCAGAACCTGAGGAAGGCATTATGGCTCTAGAAGGTAATATTAATAACATCGAAGTGCAACCAATGCCAGAAGGTAGAGCTATTCTCAATGAAGGATAACGTATACGCAATCGACTTGCTGCTCGATTATATGTATAACCGGATAAAGTAATTTATTTATTTATTATATACACCTTATTTATTCTTATTAAATTTTATATATACGTATAACGCTATTATTTTTCGTAGGGAAGAAAAAGATTACACACATTCGTATGATTGAGTTAGAGAATGAGTTCTTTTTAAGTAAAAGGAAAAGGTAGGACACGTTCTCTTCTAAACATCTAAAAAAAATAAGACACGTAATTCTGTATATCAAGTTTATATCTGCTGCCTAAGTTCCACTATTTAGAAGTTTGATGCACCGATTGATTATTATCATTCTATAGTATTTATCCATATAGAACCATACGCTCAAAATATATCTTGTAGCTAGATCAGAATTAACGAAAAAAAATGGAAAAAGAAATACGCGAGTCATCACCAGTCTTACAAATTGTATCACATTGTTGTCGCGTGCACCAACAGGTATCGCTATATCTACATTTGTCGTGGTGCAGAACGTGGTGTGGAGACCAATCCTGAAGATAAACTACCATAATATTTGTACTACTACATTAAATTTCTAATATTACTACTATAATAATTGAACGTATCAGAGTTGTATTTTGTATTAAATACTTTATACTGTCTGCAATACTTATAACTGCATCGGTCAGTTTGTTGAGTACAATCGTTTGTGCCTGCATTTCAGTGAGAATTTGAACATCAATATCTGCAAAAATAGAAGCAATAATAAAATGAATTAATATTAGCTCACGTATTCAAGAAGAGGATTAGAATTAATATTACGGTTTATTATAGACTTCGTCACTCTTTATTATTATTACTACTACCTCGCTACTAGTAATGAAATATATTACTACTACTATTTAATGTATTTGTTATAAATTTATTAAAAACATGTTTTATTTAAGGCTAAGTATGAGAGCACAGTGTCGTTTACAACTCAACTTTGGCGAACTATAAGGGATGAGTTTTCTATGTTTTGTCAATTCCCGATAAGGATTCCAAAGAGAGTGCTATCCGTGCTATCGTACAATTTATCCTTGTTTTAACATGTAATTAACACGTAAATAAAGACAAAATGGCACAATAGTTTTGATAGTAATTGATAACATGCTTTCTAAACGCATCCATAAAATAGTAATATTTTGTTGTATGATTAGAACAATTTGAATGTAAAATCAATATATAACTTACATTATCTGTCATCCTGCCAATATTTTCTTCTTCTTCTTCTGCTTCCGACTCAATTAGTTTTCTTCAAAACTCGCATGTCCGTCCTAACCAAGCATGATCTTTTGAATCTAGTTATTTTTCTTATAGACTTATACTGTGATTGGTCGTCAAAATCCATTCCATCTGTTCCTCTCGTTTCACTAATGTTCATTCCGTAGCTAGAAAAATGGTCGGAAAGCTGATTCCGCTCGGCATCCATAATAGCAAAAACGGATGAACGGAATCGCGGTCGGAAACTCGCCAGTCGGAATCTCGCGATTCCGATCGGAATCGCCAAATTTCCATAATAGGTGCCCAGGTTTTTGAGAAAAGTGAGGTTAAAGGTGTCAAAATTGACGTTTTTTGACATATTTGTGACTTTTTGCTAGCGAAGTAAATTTTTTTTTCTACTTTCGTTTACGCCATCTGAAAGTGTCAACATTTATCTTCAAAATATATTTTTTTTAACGCCGTACG
>NW_017295737.1:16500-19900 GCF_001594075.2 Trachymyrmex cornetzi | reverse complement strand
TGGATGACTCCCCGGCCAATGAAGGCAAGGTGGATGACTCCCCTGCCAGTTAAGTTGCTTTTACAATAATTTATGAAATCTTTTTCTTTTTGTATCAAAACTACGTGAATTACAATGTCGTTTGTGTGATGCGTTTTTCTCATCACGTTTCAAACTCCAGCAGTAGTCACCTAACATTGCTGAATTCCACCTGCCTTGGTATCTTCTTTTAATCTCCTTCATATCTTGATGATATCTTTCCCCTTGTTCTTCACTGATTTCTCCCAGATTTGCGGGGAAAAAGTCCAAATGAGAATAAAGAAAATGCAGTTTTACACTCATGTTACAACCTAATTTTTTGAAATTATCCAGTATGGTCTCAACTAGATCTTTGTAATTAGCTTCCTTTCGATTCCCTAAGAATCCTTTAATGACTGCTTTGAAACTTAACCATGCATTTTTCTCATTGACGGTCATTGTTTCCGCAAAATGTTCATCCTTCATTAGTTTTCTAATATCTGGACCAACAAAAATACCTTCTTTAATTTTCGCTTCACTTAAAGATGGAAACTGTTGTTGCAGATATCGAAAACAGTTACTCTCTCGGTCCAGTGCTTTTACAAACTGCTTCATTAGCCCAAGCTTTATATGCAGAGGAGGCAACAGAACATTGTTTCGGTCGATCAGCGGTTGCTGAGAAATATTATGCGAACCTATTTCTAGTTTTTCTCTTAATGACCAATCTTTTTTTATCCAGTGTAGGTCTTTCGCTCTGCTGTCCCACTCTTGCATATAAAGCACGGGAATTTAGTATAACCTGTTTGTTGTCCAAGAATCATTCCAATAGCTTTTAAATCACCACAAACTTTCCATTTATGTTCATCATACCTTATTGACTGAAAAATCAAATTCATGTTGGTGTACGACTCCTTCAGATGCTCTGAATAAACAATGGGAATAGACGCATACCTATTACCATTATGCAAAAGCACACCTTTTAAGCTTCTTTTCGAGGAATCTATGAAAAATCTCCAATCCGCACTGTTAAACTTAATTCCGTATTTATCCAACAAACCCGAGACATCGTTACAAAATACTAAAGAATCCTCTTCGGTGAAAAACCGTGAAAATTCTTTCTCGCAGGACCTATACCACGAAAAGGATGTTTTTGGAAGAAAAAGATTACGCTCTTTCAATCTAGAGCCTAAAGTTCAGCTTTTTCTTTCGATAGATTTAAATCCCTGACTAAATCGTTCAGTGCAGCTTGATCGTACAACCGCGGAGTCGTCTCTAAACTGTCTAAATCGTACATAACATTGTTATCCTCATTACTAGCTTGTTCCTCATATTGAAAATTTTTCTGAGATGTTCCTGACTTTTGAGGAACAGGTAGTGGATCCATAGAGGATCTTGGAGTCGGCTTTGTTACGGATGGTACATCCGGATATTTTATAAAATTTTTATTCGTACTATTGTAACCAAATACATTGCATAAGCAGAAATAGCACTCATCGTGACTCTTTGGTTCTCGCCAGATCATCGGTGTGCTGAAATGGAAATATTTTGGTTTACCAATATACCATGATTTTAAGACTTCCACACAAGATTTGCATGATTTGTGCGGAACCCAACTTTTATCTTGATGAGTAATTTCACGATTAAAGTAATCATAATACCTCTCTTTTAAAGAATCATTTATAGAAAATATATGCTTCGAGAGCATAAATTTTCCACAAATATAGCAGAATCGATCAGGATTATTAACACAAACCTTCCTAGACATCGCAAAAATTAATGAAAAAATCAGAAATTAGAAAAAGATCTTTGCAAAAGTATAAAAACTGCAAGTAAATATATGACGTTATAAATTTTCTAGAATACAAAAACTGGAAAGGAGCAACAAATGAATGAAGAATGTTGGAATGGATACGGCCGATACGGGTCAATATACTACGTCGAGTATTGAGTTCGAAATGTGAATTATAATGGAATTAAATATATTTCTCTCTCAGGAAAAACCTGTTTACAAACAGAGTCCAGGGGCCCAATTCTTGAAACTATGACCCTAGATATCGCATGTTATATCGATATAGAAAATCGTATTCTTGAGTCATCTCGAATGGGGTGAGAATTGTTCGTATGCGACAAATATCGAATACTTGACATCAAGTGGGTACAACCACACGAAATGTAATGTCGTGTACGATAAATATAGTAACAAATGCTGTTTTTGATGAAAGTGACTAAGTTTATATATGACGTGAGTGAAGATAATATAATTAAGAATAAAAAATATAATTAAAATATAATTATAATAAAATATAATTAAAATATAATTATAATAAAATATAATTATAAAATATTATAATAAAATATAATTAAGAATATAAAGTTAAAAAGATGGATATGTGGCATATCGAAATGCTGTTCAGCTTCACGTCGCCAATCAATTAGAATACTTTTTGGAATACAATGAGAGGCCGCGATTTTAAATAAATGATGATCCATTTCAACTCTTAGAACGACAATTCATTAAACTTTTTCGATTAAAAAAAGATACTACAATCAGACTGATAAATATTGTAGAAGAACATTCAGCAGTACCATTACGAACTTTAGTTTTGAATGCTACTGTACAGGTGAGCTTAGATGAAACATGCGGAATGAAATTGATTGTAATAAAAAATGTATGATTTTTTTTAAGGTTTTAACTGCATTACGTTTTTATGCGTCTGGTAGCTATCAAAATTGCGTTGGAAGTAATGTTCATATGCGTATCAGTCAAACATCAGTCAGCCGATGCATTCATAACGTTACTAATATTCTGAACTTACCAGAAGTATTTAACACATGGGTGTACTTTCCTAATAACATACAGGAATTACAAGAGATACGTAACAAGTAATGTATCTAGTCTATAATACATACCTTGATAGCAAACTGATATCAAAACGATGTTTTTTGATGTCAAAGGGTGTTTTTCAGCAAGGATACAATCAGACACATTGTAAGACAGTGAATCGTTTCCTTGTTTAACGTAAGCAAACAACAAGGATGTAATGATTTACTGTGTTACACTGTGTCTGACTGTGTCCTTGCTGGAAACCACCCAAAGTGATATATAGCTTGCTATCAGGGTATATTCATTTTATTAAGATTTTGGATAGAAAAGCGTTTTCCTGGAGCAATTGGATGTATAGATTGCACTCACATTGCAATTAAAGGGGGGGGGGGGGGGGGCAAAGGGGCCTAGGCCCCGGGCGCCGGTGTTAGGGGGGCGCCAAAAGCCAACAAGTATTTAACCAAAGTAAAAAAAATAAAAATATACATTATTTCCGTTTTTTCGTAAGATTACATATAATTCGCACATCACGCACATGCGCCAAATAAGGATACAAATTCGCATACGATCGACTTTTGT
>NW_017295737.1:8670-16431 GCF_001594075.2 Trachymyrmex cornetzi | reverse complement strand
CTCTCTCTCTCTCTCTCTCTCTCTCTCAAGACTGAGACAGAGACACGACGCCGCGTGAGATAGCAGATAGAGAGACTAGAGAGAGAGAGAGAGAGAGAGAGAGAGAGAGAGAGAGAGAATACTCTGTCGCACGACAAAAGTCGATCGTGTGCCTGCAGCGACCCGCACACGCGGCACACGGCCCGCGCTCTGGTATAATTGGACGCACTCGGAACTTTTGTTATACGTGATTAATCGTCTTTCGTCTTTTACAACTTTGGTAACTAATATTTTTTATATACTTGTCTTTTCTTAAACTTCTTTTTCTCTTTTATAAATTATCTTTTCCTTCAGTGATCGCCTGTCTAAGTAAAAACAATCAGAACCATGTCAAAAAAGAAATCAGGAGCGGAGTTCCGAAAATTGAAAAAGAAGCGAGAGGAAGAAAGAATGCTTGCCAGCACTTGGCATAAATGGCTGAATAAAGAAAAAAATTCAGATGCCGGCTGTTCTTCATCGACTACTTTTACTGAGGAAAAAGATCGTTCTGCACAAGACAGTGATAATGAATCGAAATCAAAAACTGAAGAACAGAATTTATCTTCTCCAGAAACTACTAATACAGATGACATTGTTGCTCAAGATGAAATTGCAGGAGAAAAAGAATTACTGAATGCCTTTAATCCAGCGACATGGCAGCGTCCCTACAGTCATTCTTTAATTGCTGTTCTTCTAGAAAGAGGTCCTGAGCAAGGCACAGATACTGATTATTTAAAGTCTATGGATAACGAAGGTCGACGATTTTCTACGAAATGGTTATATAAAACTATGCCTAATGGAGAAACTGTAAAACGAGATTGGTTAACATATAGCAGACACAAAGGATCAGTATTTTGCTTCTCATGTTTATTATTTGGAAAGTATAATCTTCGCCCTCAAAAGTTATCCGATCCAGATCGTGGTTTTTCTAATTGGAAAAAATTAAATCCTAAAATTAATGAACATGAAAACTCACTACAGGAACATAGAAACTCGTACATCCATTGGAAAGAACTTGAGAGACGATTGAATTCAGGTCATGTTATTACATCTGAACTGGAAAAAAATATTCAGTCAGAAAAAAATAAATGGCGAAAAATTTTGAAAGCGGTAATAAACGCTATTCTTTATTGCGCCGAGAATAATTTGGCATTAAGAGGCTCATCAAATGATATAGACGATAGTAATTGCGGCGTTTTTCTGAAAACTATTAAGTTAATAGCAAAACACGACCCAGAAATACGATGTCACGTCGAGGCAATCAAAATTCCAGGAAGACATATCTCTTACTTTTCAAATATTATACAGAATGAAGTGATAAGCCTACTTGCCCACGAAGTAAAAAAAATCATTATTAGCGAAATTCAAAAAGCGAAGTACTTTTCTATTTCCTTTGACTGTATTCCAGATACAGCTCACAAAGAGCAAATGACTCAGATCATACGATATGTTAAGGTAACACGAAACGAAAAGTGTTCAATTGAAGAAAGGTTTATCGATTTTATAGAAACCAAACAAAAAACGGGTGAAGGACTGGCACAAGATATTTTAAACAAATTGCAGGCTGATAACTTAGATATCCAGAATTGTAGAGCTCAGTGTTACGATAATGGTGCGAACATGGCGGGGAAATACAAAGGAGTGCAGGCTCGCATTATCGAAGTCAACAAATTAGCTTATTTTATACCATGTTCATCACATTCATTAAATCTAGTTGGAGTTCACGCTGCTAGCGTATCACCAGAAATGATGACATTTTTTGGTATTGTCCAAAGTTTATTTGTCTTTTTCTCATCTTCTCCTGACAGATGGGATATTCTTATGTCACATGTAACGGTTTCTTTGAAGAAACATTGTGATAGTCGATGGTCATCGAAAAAGCAAGCTATTTCTGCAGTGTACAAAGAGTTGCCAAATATTTTTAAAGCTTTGGAAGACCTTACGCAAATTAGAAAAAATGAGGAAACATACTCAGGAGCAAAAAACTTTTTAAAACAGATAAAAAATTTTCACTTTATCTGCAGTTTGGTAGTGTGGAATAACATCTTGGAGGAAATTGATAATGTAGATGTTCTTCTACAGAAAAAAACTATTACAGTTTCGATCGCTAGCAAACTTATTGAAAGTCTGAAAAATATTATAAACACAATAAGAAATGAGAAGTTTCCAAACTTTCTACAGGAAAGTATAGATTTGGCCAAGTCATTAGATATAGATCCTGTATTTAAGGAGAGTCGGAAAAGAAAAACAAAAAAACAATTTGATTATGAAGCTTCTGATGAAAGTGCCAATTTGAATGAGAAATTTCGTGTTGCTTACTTGGAAGCTATTGATACAATAATCGAGCAACTTAACTGGAGATTTGAGAAACTTCGGAAGGTATCTGAAGATTTTGAATTTCTTTCTGGCTCAAATATAGTATCAATGGACGAAAATATTTTGAGCAAATTTTGTATGGATCTGGTTGATAAATATGCTGCTGACTTGAACGGGCCGGAGTTTTTGAGTGAAGTACTGAGTGCGAAAAAATTGTTTCCGCCTTTAAACGAAAATTTTAAAGAAATGGACCACTTAGAAATCCTTCAATTAATTCATGATTTTGACTTGATACCTAATTACAAAAATATGGAGACAGCATATAGGATTTACTTAACTATCCCAGTTACCTCCGCATCAGCAGAAAGATCCTTCAGCAAACTTAAATTGGTGAAAAATTACTTAAGATCTGCAATGGGCCAAGAGAGATTAAGCAATTTAAGTATACTTGCAATTGAATACGAAATAACGCAACTGTTAAATTTGGAAAAAATAATTGATAATTTTGCTTCCTTAAAAGCTAGGAAAGTAAAGTTGACGTAATTATTTTCTAATTTTAAGTTATATTTTTGACAATTTTTGTAATTGTTTAAACAGAGAAGTTTATTTTATCAACAAATTTTATTTTTGTGATTGTCCAAACGGAGAGAGAAAAGTTTTATTTTATTAACAAATTTTATTTTTGTAATTGTTCAAACAATTTTATTATATTAACAAGTTTTATTCTATTAACTCAAGACTTAAATTTTATTGTATTAACAGCTTTCTTTTATTAACTAAAGACTAATTGTAAGAAAAATAGTTTTAATAAAGAAGAAGCTTTATTGTTCTAATTTATGAGTTGATCTAGTTTTATTATAATAATATAAATACCTAACAATATTTATGTATGTTACATATTTATTAGAACTGAAAAAGTATTCATTTCAAATTCCACAAAGAATATTACCTATACATATAAAGGCGGACTTATAAAACTACACGGCATTCGGGCATTTTGTACCAGTTAAATGTTTGTTTTTTTAACCGCGGAAAGGGCGCCAAACTCATGTTATGCCCTGGGCGCAGTTTTCTCTTCGCACGGCCCTGTATAGATTGCACTCACATTGCAATATTCCCACCTCCGAAAGGAGATGCAAATTATCCTGAACATAACTATGTGAATAGAAAAGGATATCATTCTATCAATGTACAATTGGTAAGAAATAATGCAAAGAGATAATTATACAAATAAGATAATTACAATTTTATTTGCAGATATGTGATCCTGATCTTAGAATTTTGAATGTTAATGCTCGATATCCAGGAAGCACTCACGATTCGTACATTTGGAATAACAGTAATATTCTTCCATTAATGCGTGATATTTACAATTGTGGACATCAATTTTTCTTACTAGGTTTTATGCAAATTTCTAAATAGTAATTACATATTGTTCCCAGTTTTAATCTATAAGATTATATTGCCTGTTAACTTACAGGTGATTCCGGTTATGCGCTGAGACCATGAATGATGACTCCAATGTTAAATGATGAACAAAATGATGCAATATTAAGATATAACACTCGACAAATGAGTACTAGATCATTAATTGAATGTTGTAATGGTCTATTGAAGATGAGATTTCGTTGCTTGTTCAAGCATAGAGTCTTACATTATAAACCAGATTTCTGTTCAAAGATCATTAACGCTTGTACAGTACTACATAATATGTGCATTCATGACAAGGTACCTATACCTGAAGGAGAAGGTGATTTATTAGACTTTGCTTGGGATGATGTAGATCCAATACGTGAACCAGACATAGGTGCAGCAAATAGAAATCTTGAATTGTCTGCTGGGCGAAGAGTTCGTGATAATTTAATAAGACGATACTTCCAATAATACAATACTTCTCTAGAATTTTATTAATATTTAATATTTTGTAAAAGGACAAACTGCGATAATGGGATTGATAAGGACTAATATTTCATAATAAAAGTTTATATTTGTGCAATTATTTTTTTTATTTAATGCAATAATCTTTTTTATTTAAGTCAACATTTCAAATTAATGCAAATAACACTTGTTTTTTATTTCTAAAAACTCAACATATTCAATATAAGTCAACATTTCAAATTAATGCAAATAACACTTGTTTTCTTATTTCTAAAAACTCACTTAATGATATATACCTACTTTGTACTTCAATTTTCTTACATAACACGTAGTAATAAAAAATAATACTTTCACGGTGACTATTGTGTCTTTGCAAAATGCTTAAAACTATTCAAAACGAAAAATATACTATGACATAAATATTGAAAAATATCACTTAAAAGGAAAAGTATTTAAATTAACAAATAGCAAAGCTTGACTCTGTAACAATCAGCGATTGAGACGTGCAATGCAATATATCTTGGTACTTCACTTATTAAAACTCAAATTATTTTCACAGCCAACAATATGCAACGCCTTAAATTGCTTTTTTTTAAGAATTGCTCCAGCAATATGTAAATGTTTTCTTTGGCTATAACATCTCTCTCCTTAGGAGCTAGTTTTTTTTTATAAAGCTCGAGTTTTTTTTCATAATACATCTTTCGTGTTTGACCATCTTGGTGTGATATTTCAGCCAGCTTCTCAGTTTGTTCTATTGACTTTGAATATCTCAAAGCAGCAGCGGTTCTTTTAGTACCTGATTTTTGCGGAATTGATTTAGCATTTAGCATTACGTTGAAAATGCTGTTAGCTTCTTTTGATGCACCTTTCTTAGAATTATCTGAACATTTTGAATTATTATTTCTATTCTTATCGTTTTTATTTAAATATTCTTCAGAAATATTTTGTTCTGTTTTCTCATGAGAACTATGAGAAGGCAATGACTTCAATGGAGTAGAATCTTGCATTACTTCTTGATTGTCACGTTGTACAGAATTTTTCACAATTTCTTCGTCATGTGATAGGTACTCCACATTACATACTTCTGGTTCATCATTCCAATCCTACAACATAAACATTTTATTAAAACTGTAGAAGTGGTTTAAATAACAAAAATCAATAAAAAAGCGCATGTAGCCACAGCACAAGATGTTTTTGTGAAGTCATATATTTAAACTCATCATAACAGCTAATAAATTTTTCGCAGACGTTTCGGTCAGAATCTGATCATCTTCAGTACAATAATTTTCAATTGATTGAATAAGTAGCTAAACATAATATAAATCCAACGAGAAGTCAATTATGAAGCAGTCGCATTTTACAGTTATCATATAGAATAGTAGTTATGTAATATCTTGTGCTCCTTTTTATTGATAAACATTTCATTAATAATAAAAATTTCAATTGTTATTGTCAGAAGCTAACACATGAAAGCGACATGTAGATAGATCAATAAAAATAAAAATGAAATTAAAATTTTCTTAAGACGAATATTAAGTTTAATAATAAGGTTGCTTACAAATTGCACGTTGGATTCCTGTGTTGAATTATGTCCCTCCACAACAGTTGGACCAATAAGTGTTAAAATATTTTGATCTATTTCTGTTAAGACTTGACTTGAGGCAGGTCCTCCACCAGTACCTTGAGCATGTTTCTTGATAGAAGTATTTTTGGCTTTAGTTGCACTTCGCATATCTTGCCAAGTCTATATAGCAAAGAAAACTTATTTAAATACATTACTGTTTTACATAATAAATAGTGAAAAAATTTCTCTGATGCAGTTTCTTTACAAATAAATTTTTGAAGATAACATTTAAATAACTTCTACTTTTTCTGTTATTTGGGCTGATATTTTTTTGTAAAATTAGTTTATAGAGAAAATACGGGGTAATTCTTTCACAAGATGATTCTGTAATGTAAGGTTAATTCAATGTATGTATACCTTTCTCCACTTATTCCACTCTTTTACTGCACCAGGTATCTGACGTAATCGTGCTGTTACTTCCTCCCATAATTTTTGAGCATTTTTATAAGTAAAAGTGGCAGACAATTTTCCACTTTGTAGCTCAGGATGTTTAGTCATGAATTCTAAAATTCAAAAATACATATTACGAAATCTCAATAAGCAAGGATGGATTGAGACGGATTCTTCAGAAAAATGTATTTGCGAACGTTAAACGAATTCTTTTCGATCCGAATGTATTTTTATTCTTTTATACAATTATCAAGCAGTTCTAAAATACATTATGGTCAATTGAAAAATATAATTGTAAGTCTTTAACCTATTTCAATGCGTTCTTGTTCGCTGCGAAGTCACTTACCAATTAAAACATTTTTTTGTTCATCATTTATGTATGTGCATCGTTTCTTTACTGATGTAGTTGTTTCCATTTTGATTTTCTATTACTAATTATTAACATACACTTTTAATTACTATTGCAATTTACATTTCATTATCTTGAAAAACTGTGAAAAACTCGACAGAAAATACGGTTTATTACGTGGCTGATTCTTATATATCTCGATTGTGATTGGTTATTATATTATTTCAAAATCTGGCAACGCTGTACGACAATCGTATACGAGATTTATCACATATAGCATATCGCATGGCAATAAATGACTGTAGAGAATACGATTCCGAAATCGCATGCGATACGAACCATGCGATATTTTTCTCATACGATAAATATCGCATAAGTTCAAGAATCGACTCCCAGATCACGGTGTGTGCCCGAGTGCCGTTTATCCCCACTCAAAGCACCGCGTGCCACGAGAAGCAGCGCCGCGCGACGCTTGGAGTAGTGATGCACATTTGGCCCCCGACGGAAAACCCGCCCCACCATTTTTACCCCCATCAAGCAGACACCTACTGGCACCGACTCGGCCGAATTCGCCGCTGCGCGAGAGCGAGCGAGACAGCGAAGAGAGCGGCCGTCCTTTTCGCTCTAGTACTCACTTGTGTTTACAAGTTGCTGGTAGAGCGAGAAGGACGAGCGCTCTCTCTTTCTCGCTGTCTCGCTCGCTCACGCGCAGCGGCGAAGTCAGCCGAATCGGTGCCAGTAAGTGTCTGCTTGGTGGGGGTAAAAGTGGTGGGGAGGGTTTTCCGTGGTGCCGGGGACCAAATGTGTATCAATGGCTTGGAGTATAACAATTCTCGCAGATTTAAAAATATTCTGTGACAAAAGATAAAAGAATAAGCTAATCTGTCTAGAAATACCGTTTGTTCTAATACAACGGTATAGAGATTAGGCTTTTACGAGATACAATTTATCGAAATTCGAATTGCTATATCTCCGGAAAAAAAATCGCTTTGAGACGGTCCAAAATGGATTTTGAAGGGGCTGTATAGTAGTAAATGATATCATCGATGGATTAAACGACAAAAATTTTATCAATTTTTAATTGAATTTCAAATATGGCTAAAAATGGCTTATTTGGCTGTTTTGGGTTAAGATTTCTCGAAATATCGGCGTGATAGAGCAATTCTGCAGCCGGATTCGGATTCAG
>NW_017295737.1:6996-8425 GCF_001594075.2 Trachymyrmex cornetzi | reverse complement strand
AAAAAAATCACAAATATGTCAAAAAACGCCAATTTTGACACCTTTAACCTCACTTTTCTCAAAAACCTGACGTGATAGAGCAATTCTGCTGCTGGATTCGGATTCGGCGCGAAAAATTACGTAAGAAAACATAGTTAAATCCCAATCAACTTTCAACACCTCCAATTTTGCAGGCCTGTGTTATCGATATTAATTTATATTTATTAAGTAGTAGATAACAACTTTAAATTTTATATCCAACTCTTATTTAATCTGATAATTGGTAATTATTTTTATTGTTATATGACATATACTCTGAAGATAGTAAATGTGGCCAAAACGTCAATTTTTAAATATCAGGAGACGCGGTAGTGGCTCCGGCCATGTTCAAAAATAAAAGACACTACAAGTCTCTTATCCCGCACCATCAAAGTCCATTTTTGGAGGTTGCATAACTATTAAAATACAAGAAATTTTCAATCGGACGTAACATATTTTGAAGGCAGCATCGCCACGAGTAATTTGAGCAAAAAAAATTAAAAATCGGTCAAGCCGTTCTGAACATACGAGTGGTCGAAAAGTGATGATTTTTCATGAAAAATGAAGTAACATCTTCTTCTTCTTCTTCTCCTTCTCTGTCCGGAGTCACATGCACTTCTCTTGTCTCTCACCCTTCACTCACACCTCCACCAACTTTAACCTCCCCCACCCCCACCACTCCTCTTTTTTCGCCCTATTTCACTTTCTTTCGTCCTCTCTCGCCCCCTTTGGTCATCTCTCACCCTCGCCTGCTGGAAGTGTCCTATGGTCACTCAGGGTCGTAATTTTGACAATGTTAATATGTGGGAGGGTCAGGGTCATCGGGGTTGAAAGTGTCCGATGGTCATTTAGGTTCGTGACTTTTACAATCGTGACTTTTACAATGTTGGAGTATCCTCTTCCTTCGCCGCCACTCACCCCCACTACTCCTCTCTTTTTCTCACTCTATTTCGTCCTTTTTCAACCCCTGTTGTCTCGCCTGCCAAAAGTGTCCGATGGTCACTTAGGGTCGTAATCTTGACAATGTTAATATGTGGGAGGGTCATTGTCATCGGAGGTGAATTATCCATTTAAATTTTAATCGTTTCTCAATGGATAACGGTCGCCTGTTGAAAGTGTACGATGGTCATTTAGGTTCGTTTTAATGCTAAAAAAAAACGTATTTAAAACATATTAAAAACATCAATTAAGCATGTTTTAAACTTTTTAAAACACGTTTAAAACATGTTTCTTATTAATTAATGTGAGATGGGTGATTACTAAATCGCTGTATCCGCAGTCGCATGATACAGTGCGGATAAATTGACGTGTTACGCTGTAATCAAAAGGATAGGCTTTAAAGCATCCTTTCATTGTCTATTCTCGTGAAAACGGAACGATATTTTCTTCGTCTCTTCAATTTTAATTTATT
>NW_017295737.1:2010-3068 GCF_001594075.2 Trachymyrmex cornetzi | reverse complement strand
CGGCGACGCGCTTCCCCACCAAACTCTATCGAAGCCTCACGTTGAATGCGTACATACGTACATATATTGTACATTGTCGACTGCTATTTCCGATCGGTTTTAGAGCGTATGTATAGATAAATCGGTATGGAGAAGTAATACTCATGCTTTTTTTATCGCACTTTTTCTCTTATTTGACAATATTTTCAATTTATTACCTCTTTGATACTTTTGATATTTTTAAGATTTTGATGTTCACAATACCGCGACGACATTTAACAGAATTGGAAGTAATGCACTTGATCACTCTTTTGCAAGAAGGCCACAGCCAACGATATGTTGCGAATATGATAGGAGTAAGTCGATCCGTTGTTAGCCGTATCTATGTTCGCTATGAAGAAATCAGTGAATGTCAGCGACGCTCAGGACAGGGTCGAAGACGTGTAACTACTCCTAGAGAAGATAGGATTATTGTTCGACACGCCCGTGGCAGAACCATTTACTAATGCAAATGTAATTGCTAGCGGTATTCAAAATCGTAGGCAACAACCTGTGCGTCAGATAAGTGCACAAACTATCAGAAATCGTTTAAGTGATGCTCATTTGCGTTCGTATCGTTCTTTGCAAGTACCTATGCTTAATCGTTATCATCGGCGTGCTCGTTTAGCGTACGCACATCGTCATGTCAGATGGATTCAAAGACAATGGAGCAATGTTCTTTTTACGGACGAATCGAGATTTTCTCTCTATGGGAATGACAGACGGCAACAAGTATGGCGTCGTGGCGAAAGATATCGTCAGAATTGTAACAGACCAATTATAGGATTTTATGGAGGTTCCGTAATGGTCTGGGCAGGTATATCACGAAATTCACGAACACCATTAGTTGTTATACCACCACCTGGATTGCCTGCTAGGAGATATATCAGCTTTAAAACGCTTTAAAACGCATTATCAAACATTGTCCCGCGATCATTTTTCACGGAGATTCATGAATTTTAATTTTGGTTCTTTTTAATACCAATTTTAAATGATTTTTTAATCGTCTGTTCAGATGTAGGCAAACTTCAAGATAGAGG
>NW_017295737.1:0-1543 GCF_001594075.2 Trachymyrmex cornetzi | reverse complement strand
ATTTTTTACGAAGTTACATTCTTCTGAATTTTGACCTATTTTTGAGGTGGACTTAAGTGATCCTTTAATTTTTTTGCGTAGTGTATTTCTGAAAATATAATATATAAGATATGACAAGTATGTGAAAAGACAAAAAGTCGATTTGATGTGCACGTGCGAAGTGCGTGAGCGCACGTGATCGCGGCTGAGTGCAAGGATATTTGCACAAAGCAACGATGTCCAGTCACTTCATGCTATCGCGAAATAAATTACGAATTAAATGATAATCTAAATTTCACTAAGAACGACGATGTTAAAACGATAGTAGACAGAGTAATCTTATATGACTTACCGAAATAGTAACACTTTCTTGTAGCGTTGCTAAACACGAACTGATCGTTGGGTATCACTCTCGCGATCCAGAATCGATAGATTACCCCTTGCCAGGGCTGTGCGACAGGAGTGCATAATCGCGTGCCTAATCTCGTTATGAAGGCTAGAATTTGACCGGAAAAAATTTGTGAACCATATGATCAGGAGACGCGGTAGTGGCTCCGGCCATGTTCATTAATTATATGTATGTCAAGTTGTAATATAAAACTTTTTTATTGTCTTAGTGTTTTTGCCAAGTCTTTTCTAAATCATGAAAAGTCAATGTATAGCAATTATATACTTTATACGTGCAATTATAAATGTATATGCAATTGGAATTTCTGATGGCCTTCTGAAGATTTTCATCGAGAAACATGATGGTTTACAATTTTTGTCCAAATCTAATTCGACTGGACGATTTGTCGCTGTCGCGTGGCCTGTATAATGTTACGATCATGATGTTCCGCGGTTCGCGGCTTGCGTTCCCTCGATGCCGCGCATCGCGTATGTTGTTTCTGTCCGCGCGTTACGTGTGTTGTTTTTCAGGTTAGCAATTTTCAGGTTAGAATCAAAATTCAAGTTATTATCAAAATAGTTTATTATCATTATGTAATTTAAACGTTATTATAAAATCGTTTTAACGCTTGAAAATCAGTGAGTCAACGGTGAGGTGTTGTTCATATAATATTAGATTTCGAATGAAACTATTTAATGCGTTTGAGCACCTATAACCAATAGTATGAACTTTACTAACAAATTTTGTCACAACATTAGATATTGTATGGATATAATATTATAAAATATATTTTTTTCATCAAAAATCATGCTGAGTTGATGTTAGAATGATCATTGAAAAGTCTGCAATCTATTTGTTTGAAAATCAGCTGTCAAGGATAACCATTTTCTATGAACATGTTAATGTAAAGTTCAAGATTATCTTTATGATTTAGATATGAAATCTATAACATTTGGTATAGTTTCATTCCTAATAACGTAACGACATCTAATATTATTGAATGGACAAACAGTTATTTAATATTTGAACTGAAGAACATCACTTCATATGTCCATTCATTATATTGTAATGTTGAGCGTTAAAAAGATTTTATAATATAATTGCGTTTAAATAATTTCCGATATATGAAATCGAATGAGTCATAGTTTATAAAAGAGGTATTAAAGTTTTCTGCAC
>NW_017295736.1:7013-7511 GCF_001594075.2 Trachymyrmex cornetzi | reverse complement strand
AAATTAAATTTGGAAGTATGTTTAATATTTTCAATTCAAATAAAATATGTACATCTGAAAGTTCTGTGCATTCATTTTTGTGTGAATTCACATTCAGGAATTCTTTTTTTTCTGAGTTTAAAATTCATTTTCTTCTTAAAAGATCCACTTTTCCCCTTCTTTATCATATTCTAACTTAGCTACTTTTTTCTTAAAGTAATTTCGTTTTGAAAGCAGAATATTTTGGTCTTTAAGGTAGAGAATTTGTACTGTAAAGAAAAGAATATGTGTATCTGTAACGTCCGCCGAAAATTGCGTGAAGGCGAACGTCACTTTTAACGACGCCGGACGCGTTGCCGTGGCAACGCGAACTGTCGCGACAGCCGCGAAATCCTCGCGAATCGTGATCACGCGGTTAGCGCGTGATCAAACAGCGGTTACAAAACCGTACTGCGCTTGCGCAACCCAATACAATTAATTGCGTGAAAATCCAAATTAATCAATAGCGAGACGAATTAG
>NW_017295736.1:6644-6890 GCF_001594075.2 Trachymyrmex cornetzi | reverse complement strand
AAATTTGACTGCGCCGATTCAGAAAGCGGCTAATACTGCGCTTATGATCGAGAATACGTAGCTGAATCGCATCTGCAAGTGCACCAAAAGCTTCTAACAAAACCTGCGGGATCCGTTAGAAGCTTCGCGATACAAATAACGCACAAATTCTCTATACTCAAACTCTATATATAAAAAAGAGAAAACATCATTCGGCGGAATGTAACGCGAATAAACGCGCACAGCGACTGCACAGTATGCAGCACA
>NW_017295736.1:6035-6569 GCF_001594075.2 Trachymyrmex cornetzi | reverse complement strand
AAAATCTTATTAGATCGAAAGTTCTAGAACAATTCAAAAGATTCCGGTAACTGTTGACAGGTCAACCCCCTTTCCCGCTCAGCACCACCGCTTCTAACTATATAAAAGCGCAAACCAAAGTCAGTCGACGACTAATATAGTTTCGACCACTATTATTATCAGAGTTTACGATTATTAGAGTTTGCATCAGTACAGTACATTAGAGTTCTCGAGGTTGCGTTTTCGGTCGGTCTCAGACTTTGGAGAACGGAGTGCCGTTATCAGAGTGTAGAAGCGGGAAGTGGCTGTTAGACTTCTTCAGAGGGGCGTCCGTAGAAGCAGGGTGCGTTTGCGGAAATCCTGAGGCTCATCGTCCGAAATAGGCACATTGCAGGATAGCCGAGCATCACAGCGCCGCAAAAGTGAGTTCCGTGTGGCACTTCCGTTTAGTCGCACTTTTCTCCGTTTAGTTTGTTATAAATAATTATTTTGCGGAAACGGCCTCGCCTTCTGCGAAGGTAATCGCGTGCAATTAATCTCTGCATCTACACACAT
>NW_017295736.1:4380-4584 GCF_001594075.2 Trachymyrmex cornetzi | reverse complement strand
TTATGCATCTGAATTAAAAAAGACTTAGTTATATCTTTTATTAACATTACAACATATACATTATGTATAAGCATATTAACGCTAATTGCGTTATTAAATAATCAGAAGTAGGACTAAATTAGAATTTAATTATTTACTTTTTATATTTCAAAATATATAATATTTATACATATATGAGCAGCAGAATTTTTAAATGTGTTTTGT
>NW_017295736.1:539-4329 GCF_001594075.2 Trachymyrmex cornetzi | reverse complement strand
GAAAGCCACCTGAATACTATGCGCCATACAGAAAATAACAATTTGGCAATCAGTGATAAGCAGGGAAATGTTACATGAAATTGCTAAGCAATTGTTAAAAACATTAAATAAATGCATTTTAACTAGGTTTTTAGTTTTAAGGGTAAAAAAAATCGATTTTTGTTTGCGTCCTTTGAAATCTTAGTCTTAAGAATATGCCACAAAAACGTTTTTGGGAGAAACCGAAATTATCCAAAATATACGAGATAAAATGACGTAATATTTGGGGCCACTCGATCGATTCAAACAGCGCGCCCCAATCAATTACTGTTATTACCGGCGCTCGCCATTATTTATATTCAACCTTTCGAAACCATTGTAGAACGTTTCTATCGAATAGAGCAGAGTTTTGTTCCCTTCTGAGTGTCACTTTCGCTCCTAACGGAAAACGGAGCGGTACTTGTACTAAAATGTTTCAGCACTTTATTCGCGTTTTTCCCGAAACCGTGCTTCGAATATGGTAATCACGATTCCAAAAAGACTATTAGTCCGACTGACTTCTACTTTTACGGTTACACTCAGAGAACATATAATTATCGCACAAACTAGAATTAATAGCCAAGTTAATTTTTTCTATTTTTTTGAATGTCAAATAAAAAGGAAAAAAATGAAAAAATTTGAATTAATTTTTCAAATTGCGTAGCGTATATTCAATCGTAAAATAACTACTTGTTGACATGGGGCGCAGCTCTTCCTTATAGCCAGGGATGAAATTTACTTTTACCGTTAGTTTTGTAATTACTTCTTTAAGATGATTTTACTCTTGTTTTTTATGTTACAATTTTACCGTCATTTTTTTATGACGACTTATGTCAAGGTCAGGTTCATCGGAGAGGAAAATTCTGACTATATATGTTTATTCGATTACTTTACTCAACATTATTTCCGTGACAGCGTTTTTTAAAGATGTTCACCTCTTACAAATATTTAATAATAAAAAGTAGTGATTATTTATTTACTTTAAATAATTGTTGTTTAGTATATTTTTGATACTCAAAATAAGTATTGTATATATGTTTTGTACAGCAATACAGGCAACATGCATATGTTGTCAAGGTCATGGTCATTGACGGAGATGGCTCTCTTTTTTTATATTGTATGTACTAGAAGGTCTTTAAGTGTTTCACTCTGTAAACATTATGACGCACAATATCAATAGAAATAACTTACAAATTAAATGTACACATATCTATAATACTAACCCAAGGATAGCTGCAGAAATCAGAGCACTTAAGGCAACGGCATTGTACGGGTAACACATCAGAAATATATTTAAGATCATGCCCCAAGATATTGTGTCGTAAACAAAAGAATACAAAAACGCTTTATATGTTACAATATAACAAACGTATACAGTCAATCCGATAATCATTCGAATTATCCAATTACGTAGCCTTTGATATTCCTTTGGCGTTCCGAAAGCTTCTAACGTGTGGTCTACTATAGCAAGTTCATGTAAACATATTTTCAATTCCTTTAAAAAAATCATATTGATCGATTATGCGACAAGAACAAAATTATTGTAATTTTATATTTGAGTAAAAATTGTTATTGCAAAGTTTATACGGAATGTGATAAAGAGTTACATTTAGTATTAAAATTGATCTGTTAAAAGAAACTTTTTTTTAATTTAATTTAGTTTATTGCAAAGCGCTATGGAAAAGATTACACGTTAAAAGAGTAATAAATATAAATAAAATATATGATACGATAGACTATAGTAGCTTGCAAATGGTTAGACGTCAGCAAAACTGCTAATACAAAACTTACCAGTAACAAAAAACCGCAACTAAAGCAACGATGTTCTAAGTGATAAAACAATAGTTAAAATCGTATACATACGCACGCACACACATACACACACGCAAGCACCTACATTTACCAGTTACATCAGTCTTGTTTAAATACTGTGAGTGACGCGATAAAACGTGAGGCAGCAGAAGGAAAACAGGACAAAGAGGGAATGGTTTTTATTGTTTCAATAAGAGAATTACAACATTTGACTGAGGTGTAGGAGAAAGCAGCACGGAACTTAGTGGAACAATGAATGGGAAGGATAAGTAATATTGGTACATGGTGACAAGAAGGTTAAAAATAAAATGAAGCTCAGAGTTCAATTGAAGGAGGCGTTGCAAATATAAGGGAGTATTGGAGCGAAGGAGATAAAAGACGAGACAGCATAGGTGAAAAAGAAAATGTTTTAAGCCAGCCAGATCTCTGATAATTCGGAGATATGGTCTTATTTACTGACACAATAAGAGAAGCTGAGGCAAGAATTTTGGATACGCTGTACACGAATCAGGAGTTGTTGATTAAGAGCCACAACGTAGACGACATCGACGTAATCATATAACGAAGTAATGCATAATTGAGAAGTGAGGAGTTTTTGAGAGCAGGAAAGGATGTGGTGAAGGGAAGGGGATAAAGAAGATGTAGACAGGTGTATGCAGCCACACACTTGACGGCCACGTTTTAATCGAATACGAAGATTCAACATGGACACTAAGAATTTCAATAGAGGAGGAGAGAGGAATTGGAACAGAGTTAAGAGAAATATGGAAAGATTGAATACGAGATAATAATGTTGAGGAACCGACAATAAGCAAGGATGATTTATAGGGATTTAGATGCAGCGAATTGTTAGTAGAGACCATTCAGCAATAGATTATAACAGCGAAATTCAACTTCACGTTAGGAGTCTGCGCGCTATTTAGCGAGATTAGCGGTAATTGTTATTGCTAAGGATGGTTCAAAACGTTAGCTGAAACGTACAAATCTAATTTGTTATTCACAATGAATTTTTGCGCAAGATAGCATCCAGCTCAGAGACTCCAAAGAGACACCCAGTTGAATTTCGCTGTTATATTTTATGGTATTAATTAAAGAAGTCTATATTTTGGTATATTTTACTACTTGAATTGTTCATTCGGCAATAGATTTTAGATTCTTGTTTAAAGCGGAACAGTCTGTTAAAGCATCGAATGGATGAAAGCATTTGAGAAGAATTACGTCGTCTGCATAAATGAAGAGATCGGAGAACAGAGAAACATTAGACAAATTAGAAACAAAAATATTAAAAATAAAAGTCCGAGTATTAAAACCTGGTGTACTCCAGAGGAAACTTTACGAGGAGAGGAGAAAAGAGGAAAAGGATTATACATGAGGGCTTGCTGAGTGCGAGTTGTAAGAAACGAGTAGATTAGCGAGAGTGCCGAATGAGATAGACTGCATAGCTTGAGTTTGACTAAAAGTAGGTCATAGTTGAAGGTAACGAAAGCCTTTTATAAAAACTTTTCATAAATTTGTATTTGTCTATAATTGTGAATTTAAGACTTCTTTAATGCTCTCAATTAAAAATACTACTAAACAAAAGATAAGTAATATCAAAAGCTCAAGTATTATTATATAGTAATCGGGAATACGTTTTAAATTTTTACCTTAAAACGGCAGATGCTGATGGGAATTAATATAATGGTGAGCAACGATATGATTTGTAAGATGTATATTATTTTAATTCTGAAGCTAGCTATGTAATATGAATAGTAAAAGAAGTACGTAAGAAGGCTCCATTTGGCCAAACCGTACAGGCAAGTGATATACGTCCTAGATTTTCCAAGAGGATATTCGAACATTGCCAAATTGCAGAACGCGCCAATGGTCATTAATGGTGCCAGCGCTCTTTCTAGCGTCATAGTTTCCGAGTCAGCTAGCATTTTAACTGAATTAGTTTTTGCTACTCGAAGTACAAACA
>NW_017295736.1:0-337 GCF_001594075.2 Trachymyrmex cornetzi | reverse complement strand
TAAACAATTATATACGTAAATATACTTGCAACATTATGTATTTATACTAGGTACAAATGCGTTTAATGGATGCTTTTTATTCACATGCCATGGCTTTTAAGGACACGTGTCGATTTGTGTTGAAGATGACAACTTTAGTAAAATATTTTATATATTGAAATTATACGCATAATCCGAAAAAAAATATTTTTTATATAATTATATATAAGTATAAAATATTAAAAATGTGTAAAATTGTATAAAATTATCTATAGTCATAAAAAATTAAAATATATGTGTTATATACAATTATATGTATATAAGACAAGAATTTTGTAATAACTTTTTGTGATTTTTT
>NW_017295735.1:20369-27671 GCF_001594075.2 Trachymyrmex cornetzi | reverse complement strand
GTCTAGGTGTTCGCCGTCGAGGAAGTGAGTGTCTAGGTGTTCGCCGTCTAGGAAGTGGGCGTCTAGGTGTTCGCCGTCGAAGAAGTGAATGTCTAAGTGTTATCTACATTGTCACGAGTGCCATTGCACAAGTGACCATTGCATAAGCACGTATATATATGTCAAAATATGAGTTATAGTAATAAGATAATATTAATAAATACTGCGAAAGAAAAGAGGAATCGGAAGGCTGGTATTGCGAAAGCGATTAAAAGAACTCGGCCGTTGCATCCTTGATCGATAACCAGAACGCTGACCAGAAAGCGCTGATTCGTCAAGGACGGCCGAGAAGAGCAGGAGATAAAAAGAAAAGATGCGAAGCAGAGGGGGTCAATTCGAGAAGTCAAAAGCGCGTCGCGTTACCTGGTCTGTAACGTAAGATTAAAATAGTGAAAAGGTGACAACGAATCTAACTAAGTATTCACAAGAGAGATACTAGTTTATTAATAAAAAAAGTGATTATAAAAAAGTTATTTGGTGTCGTGATTGTTCGCCTATTGCCGTCCCCGCTGGATCTCGAATCCAATACCGTGTTACGCGGTTTTTATCTAAATAGAACAAATATTAAATTGTTAACACCGTTATTTTTAAGTACTCAAATATTTGTGGGCGTCTACATTCAATATTTTGGCATTTATCTTAATCATGGAAATTAAAACTCAAATATCTGTTAAGTTCATATACTCAATTTTGAAGACACTCAAAGGTTTAGGGTTTACGTATCCTTTACGGAAAAAACTCTGAAAATTTCAGTGTTTATACTCAAATTTGAGTGTAAACCCTAAATTTTGGGAGTTTAGTCTCAAATTTGTATGTTTACACTTAAATTGTGAGTGTTTACACTCAAACATTGAGTATATACACTCAAAGACTGAGTTCACAACGTTCACACTCAAGTTTGAGTTTACACACTAAACGTCTAAAGGTTACCCTTAACACTTGGGTATGACACGTAATAAATTAGCGTAAATCCTAAACCTTTGAGTGTCTTCAAAATTGAGTATATAAACTTAACAGTTATTTGAGTTTTAATAATGATTAAGATAAATGCCAAAATATTGAATGTAGACGCCCGCAAATATTTGAGTACTTAAAAATAATGGCGTTTACAATTGAATATTTATTCTGAAATTTTAATTTGTTTTGAAATTTTTATTTGTTTTTATTTGTTTTGAAACTTTTATTTGTTTTGAAATTTTAACATTTATTTTTATTCCTATAATAATACTTCCTCCATTGTACGTAGGGTCTAAGGGTGAAATCACACGGTGCGGAGAAGACAATATGTCACAAAAGCAATCAATCAGCTTTATTCTGCGTTATTCTGAATAGCGCTAATTGGTTGTTTCAATGGGCGCATTCAGCGGACTCAACAGTTGAGTGCGAGTGTCATGCTCGCTGTTATTAGTGTATTCTTTTAGCTCATGCAATCAGAATTTTAGATCTAGAAGAATATTCCAATAACAGCGAGTGCTCACTGTTGAGTTCGCTGAATGACGCATTCTTTGTTCCGCAATCATTTTCCGTGTGATTTCACCCTGACACTAAAGTTAACTATCAAGTTGAGATTAACACTCAACATCCAAGTCGTCAATAACACTCAAGTTGAGAGTTATACTCAGGTTGAGCGTCCAAAATAATCATTAATTGAGTGTTATCTTAAGTGTATTTTTTCAGTGCTTTTTAAAGTGTAAACGCTCAAATTTTAAGAGTTTTTTCGTAAGGGTGAATTGGTGATCACAGTAAAGACCGTAAGGCCGGAATCAGAGTATGCAATGAAGATTGAGATTATAGATTAAAGATTGAAATTTCACCAATGAGGACAAAGAAATTTTGGTTCCTTTTGTTCTGAATGGTTAAACTTCAATCTTTCAATATTCAAACTCATTCTTTAATGCGTAGTCTGATTCCGGCCTAAGGCCAGTAGCGAATCCAATATTTTTAATGTACAGGATAAACAAGGACATCTACTATATAGGCCGCAGCCTTAATGCACGGTGTAAACGTAGAGTCTCTATAATAAGAGTCAAGACATGAGAGGTAACGGCCTCGTGATTAGTCGCCGCCATTTCTGGTCGCTTTCGATGTGTTAGTGAATCTGTGAATTGGTGTGAGCAATTGTTTCATGGTGTAGTAGTACAAACAGGCGAACGAGTCTATTTGTGCTATGCGTTATCTGTGCTGTTTCCGGCGCCCAGCAATGGCGGCTGACCTTCCGGTTTTATATAATACCTTGACTCTTATTATAGGGACTCTATGTAAACGTAGCCAATATCGCCATCTACGAAGCTTTTCATAGTCAAAAATCGTCATTTTTGGTTCCAAAATTCACTGTCAGCACTGAAAATCTACAATTAACGTTACGTATACTCAAAGACATAGAGAATGGACTGCGCAATCCGTGCTAAGTGGTATAGGAAATGTGGTCGAAAGGAAAATGAGAGAGATGTCCGTGGAAGACGGTTCCCCTCTCATTCTCTCTCCCATTACACCATTGAATGGAAAGAGATTGAATGGCCGTCTTCCACGGTCCTTCTCTCTCATTTTTCTTGACCAACATTTTTCTACATTGTATAGGTAAACAATGAAGATAGAATGACAGAATTAACGCTGATAGCGCTCCCCGAACGCATCAGAAATGAAGCGCGAAGAGAGAAAAGGGCATCTATTATGGAAACGTTCGGAATAGATTCCGATCGGATTATTTAATTATTCCCTAGATTTCTATTTTGTTTTCTGAGGAAAACGAAATAATTCCGCTCGGAATCCATTCCGAATATTTCCATATAGGTGCCAAGAACGTCTTATAGCGGCTGCGGTCCACTTAACGCTTCAAACGCTACAGAGCATTTGTAGCACTGATATGACTGGTCCATTTGATGCTTCGGAACGCTCCTAACAACTCTGATTACGTCATCAATACGTCATCGTTTTTGCTCCCACTTCGCTTCAACTGCCTCACCTCGGGAGGTGGGTTGGCTGGAGCGTTCACGTAGCAATTGTAGCATTCGAAATAGTACTGGACCAATCGGAGCGTAGCGTTTGGAGCATAACGTTTAGAGCATTTGGAAGAAGCAAGTGGACCGCAGCCAGTGTAATCTGATCGTAGCAACATCATTCATTTCTTCACAGTTGGCAGGCCTGATACTCTGAACGATACCTTCACAGTCCACTCGCAAAAGGGGCGTGATTTGTCTAAACTGAACACACTATGTCAATCCCTTCTATCATGATTTGCATAGTTAATGATTTGATCGTGTTAATTTGATTAATTTCCGGTGATTTTGAGATCGAGTGAAAGATTTTGTAATTTGGTAATCTTTATTAATAAAAGGTACCCTTACGGAAAAACCTCTTAAAATTTGAGTGTTTACACTTTAAAAAACACTGAAAAAATACACTCAAGGTAACACTCAATTAATGATTATTTTGGACGCTCAACCTGAGTATAACTCTCAACTTGAGTGTTATTGACGACTTGGATGTTGAGTGTTAATCTCAACTTGATAGTTAACTTTAGTGTCAGGGTGAAATCACACGGAAAATGATTGCGGAACAAAGAATGCGTCATTCAGCGAACTCAACAGTGAGCACTCGCTGTTATTGGAATATTCTTCTAGATCTAAAATTCTGATTGCATGAGCTAAAAGAATACACCAATAACAGCGAGCATGGCACTCGCACTCAACTGTTGAGTCCGCTGAATGCGCCCATTGAAACCACCAATTAGCGCTATTCAGAATAACGCAGAATGAAGCTGATTGATTGCTTTTGTGACATATTTTCTTTTCCGCACCGTCTGATTTCACCCTTAGACCCTACGTACAATGGAGGAAGTATTATTATAGGAATAAAAATAAATATTAAAATTTCAAAACAAATACAAATGTTAAAACAAATAAAAGTTTCAAAACAAATTAAAATTTCAGAACAAATATTAAATTGTAAACGCCATTATTTTTAAGTATGCAAATATTTGCGGGCATCTACATTCAATATTTTGGCATTTATCTTAATCGTGGATATTAAAACTCAAATAACTGCCCTTACGGAAAAAACTCCGAAAATTTCAGTGTCTATACTCAAATTTAAGTGTAAACCCTAAATTTTGGGAGTTTACTCTGAAATTTGTGTGTTTACACTTAAATTTTGAGTGTTTACACTCAAACATTGAGTATATATATACACTCAAAGATTGAGCGTTCACAACGTTCATACTCAAGTTTGAGTTTACACACTAAACATCTAAAGATTACCGTCAACACTTGGGTATGACACGCAATAAATGAGCGTAAATCCTAAACCTTTGAGTGTCTTCAAAATTGAGTATATAAACTTAACAGTTATTTGAGTTTTAATTTCCATGATTGAGATAAATGCCGAAATATTTAATATAGATGCCCGCAAATATTTGTGTACTTAAAAATAATGGTGTTTACAATTTAATATTTATTCTGAAATTTTAATTTGTTTTGAAATTTTTATTTGTTTTGACACTTTTATTTGTTTTGAAATTTTAATATTTATTTCTATTCCTATAATAATACTTCCTCCATTGTACGTAGGGTCTAAGGGTGAAATCACACGGTGAGGAAAAGAAAATATGTCACAAAAGCAACCAATCAGCTTTATTCTGCGTTATTCCGAATAGCGCTAATTGGTTGTTTCAATGGGCGCATTCAGCGGACTCAACAGTTGAGTGCGAGTGCCATGCTCGCTGTTATTAGTGTATTCTTTTAACTCATCCAATCAGAATTTTAGATCTAGAAGAGTATACCAATAACAGCGGGTGCTCACTCATCTGTTGAGTCCGCTGAATGACGCATTCTTTGTTCCGCAATCATTTTCCGCACCGTGTGATTTCACCCTGACACTAAAGTTAACTATCAAGTTGAGATTAACACTCAACATTCAAGTCATCAATAACACTCAAGTTGAGAGTTATACTCAGGTTGAGCGTCCAAAATAATCATTAATTGAGTGTTACCTAGAGTGTTTTTTCAGTATTTATTAAAGTGTAAACACTCAAATTTTTAGAGTTTTTTTCCGTAAGGGTGTTCCCTTACGGAAAAAACTCTGAAAATTTCAGTGTTTATACTCAAATTTGAGTGTAAATCCCAAATTTTGGGAGTTTACTCTGAAATTTGTTTGTTTACGCTTAAATTATGAGTGTTTACACTCAAACATTGAGTATGTACACACAAAGATTGTGCGTTTACAACGTTCACACTCAAGTTGAGTTTACGCACTAAACATCTAAAGGTTACCCTCAACACTTGGGTATGACACGTAATAAATGAGCGTAAATCCTAAACCTTTGAGTGTCTTCAAAATTGAGTATATAAACTTAACAATTATTTGAGTTTTAATTTCCATGATTAAGATAAATGCCAAAATATTGATTGTAGACGCCGCAAATATTTGAATACTTAAAAATAATGGCGTTTACAATTTAATATTTATTCTGAAATTTTAATTTGTTTTGAAATTTTTAAATATTATAATAATAAGGCTCAATGAATTTAAAAAAGAACAGAACGAAAAGTGCTACGAGCCTAAAAATTTATTCGTTGTAAAATTAAAATTATTAAGAAGTCACAGGATGAAAACATGTCATTTCGTTATAATATAAACTTTAATTTGCCGGCAATAAACATTAAAACATAAACAAAATCAAAAACAGACGTTTCGATCCCTGTCGGATCATTATCAATGTTATAATACAAAAATAAAACAGTGAAAATAATAAAATATTAGAGTATAAAAATTAAAATTTGCTCACAATCGCAAATAATATGACTTACTTATAATATGACTCACAGTATTAATGTAATAAAAACAATGCTCAGTATAACTTGAAACTTGTACAACGGTTGTAGTCAATAAAAATGTGAACATCTGGTCATGGAATGCGGATTAAAACGAAATTGTATCTGTTAAAACGTACATAAAAATGTTTTATAAAATATAATATTAAAAATGCATAAAGCAAGGCAAAGTATAAAACCAAATATAAAAAGAAAAAAATATGTATGACATTAAATAAATAATCTAGGATTATTAGAAATATAAAAAAAAAATTATTAAATTAATGTGTGAATAACAAAGAAAAATATGAAACATAACAATTAGTAACAATTAAAATAAGTAGTGAAAAATACATTATAGATCGTATATCAGTATAACATAAAATTATCTATTGTTGGGGAAAGTGGGCGAATTGTGAGCAGCGGGTAATTGTGCGCATACTGGTTTGGTATTTTGCCGATAAATGGAGACATCGCCGTGATGAAATTTTTACGCAGGAGGTCGTCCTCTTAAGTTATAACCACAAAAGATATGACGTAAGTACATTGATAAACAACGAAAGATAAAAAAATGAAAACATACATTTTCTTGTTATTTCAGCGTTCAGAAAATAAGGTGGTAAGTCCGTATTTTTAATTTGTTGGTTTAAAGTTGCATACGTTATTAAAGTACGTTATTATGTGCGCCTTTCGACCCGTTATTTATTAAGTTTGGTTAACTAGTATTGAAGTAATCGTATTTCATATAGAGTCAGATCGTGGCGGGTAACTGTGCGCAGGCGGTTTGAAATGCGCACAATTATCCATCTTCAATAGACTATATACGAGTACCTATTTTCCAGTATTAGAGGTTAATTTTTTATTTTTACTAAAGTTTATATGCATTAGTATTACCTAGCAGAGGTTAATTTTGTATTTTTGTTAAAGTCTATGTGCATTAATATTATTAGAGGTCAGTTTTATATTTTTGCTAAATATATATAATGTATGTAATATATATTTATATTACAATGTTATAAATGTATTTTATGATTTTTTCTTTGTCAACATTACATAATTCATTCACTTCCTACAACTTTTGCTTTGCGCACAATTCCCTAACCCATGCGTAGAATTACTCGACGCGTGACAAATTTTTTCGCTTTTCCGTTTTTTCCTTTTTGCCAAATACAACCTTATTGAATGAAAATCTGCTCAATATAAGAATACGTAATGGTAGGAGAATGTTTATAGTTTCTATTTCCCTATTTATATCGCTTTGAACTTAGAAAACCATCCCAGAAAAACAAATATTCCTTAGGTGCGCACAATTCGCCCACTTTCCCCTAAATACAAAATAAAATATATCAAATTTAATTGTGTAACCACAATTAAAATAGCTGCAGCAAGTTTGCAGTATTTTTTTAATCGGTTTTTACTTTGGCGTGAATGATTACACAGGATATCTGACATTTGA
>NW_017295735.1:14418-19951 GCF_001594075.2 Trachymyrmex cornetzi | reverse complement strand
ATTGTACATCCGACTAACTGATGATTGGCTTTGATGGGCTTGCTTATTATTATTATTATTGATAGATTCTTTCAAGCCTTTTTTTAGATATTTGTTAAAATAGCTGATATATACCTTGTAAAACGCATTTCAATATAATATAAAAATATTAATTGTCAGACAATTTGATGAGAACAGATTGGTCATCTCTCTAGTGTGTTCAGAGACAATGTGAATAAGACAATCTTTGGTAAGCAGGTTGAAGTGGAAACGCTGAAGGAAGGAGTAAATAAGAGAGGGAGAAATAAAGTAGAGGGAAAAGAAATTTGGAAGAAGGGAAGTAAGAAGGAAAGCAGTTAAGAAGGAGAAAGAGATTGTATAATTTGCGAATAAGACTCGGACAATGATTCTGTATCATTCATTTTATTTAGACCCTGTTTTTGTCTTTTGATGTGAATCATTTCAGACACCAATCTCTTATTATACGAAGATTCGCAACCTAAAATTCTCACATCGTTCCATCTAAAGTTGTGGTCAAAATTGACGCGATGATCAGTTATGACAGTGGGAGAACCTGTATTCTTCCTAATGTCAGATTTATGTTCATGTAACCTTGTACTCAATCTTCTCTTTGTCTGACCAACATAACTCGCTTCACAGTCATCACACGAGATCTTATATACAACATTTTGGTTGGATAAAAATTCCAACTTATCTTTTCCCCTCCTGATAAGACCTTTTAAAGTGTTAGGGATGGTAAAAGCTAATTTACAATGGAACATGCTAGAAATCGGAAGAAAGCTCTCTGAAATAGACTTAACATAAGGAATAGTGAAATATTTATCTTTCACTTGTAAATTATGTGTAATATGTTTGTTGTGGATATGGAATTTTAGTCTTTGTTCAATTGTAGAAAAAATGAAAGATAAAGGATAACAATGGTCCAGGAAAATATGAATAGCTTCTATTAAATTTTTTTGTTGGAACCATGGGTCTGATAATAAGAAAATTTTGTCTATTGAACTGATGATTGTACCTTTCTTATGACAAAGAGGATGATTAGAGTAAAAATTAAGGAACCACTCCCCCTACCAGAAAAAGTCTTCTTATGATATATATCGAAAATAATTCTATTGTTATCTATAATAAGTGTTGTGTCTAGAAAACTCAATCTGCCTCCCGAACCAACCTCCAAAGTAAATTGTAGTCTTGTATGTAGAGAATTAAAAGTATTAAGTGTATCAATTATAATATCAGATGGAAGCGCAAGAATAATGTCGTCTACATATCTAAAACAAAGGCTCTACTTTTAATCTATTGATAGCTATTTCTTCTAGATCTTGCAATACTATGTCAGCGATTATCGGTGATAAAGGTGAACCCATTGGAGTACCAAAAACCTGTTTGTAAATTTTATTGTTAAAGGCAAAAAAGGTAGAATCTAAAATAAATTTAACTGCAATGATAAATTCATTTTTTGAAATGTTAGTCTTCGCCGAGATGTATTCCCATCTCCTGTCAATGCTATTCAATGCTAGATCAATAGGAATATTAGTAAAAAGGGAAACTACATCCAACGAAGCCAAAACATATTGAGAATCAAACCTTTTACCATTTAATTTCTCAACTAAATGGAAACTGTCTTTAATGTGACTAAAAGTCTTTGGTATACTGTCGTTAATAATGTTATGTAGAAAAAGAGAAAGAAAATATAAAGGACTATTGATAGAAGAAACAATAACTCTCAATGGGTTACATCTTTATGAATTTTAGTCAAACTGTAAGCCCTAGGTATAACACCATCAGTTGTAAGTAATCTTTGATATGTTTGATCGCCAATGAAACTATTACGCTTCCATCTCACCAACAACACACGCAAATCCTGAGTTAACTTTCTAATTGGATCTTTAGCAATGATTTCATAAATATTAGAATCTAAAAGAATCTCTTCCATTTTTGTTATGTAGGTGTCTTTGTCAAGAACAACAGTGACATTCCCCTTGTCAGCGTTTGTAATAAGAATATTTGGATGGTTATTAATAAATTTATTAGTTATGTGTAACCAATTTGAAATCTGTTTGTCAAAAAAATTAGGAGAAGAAAAATTATTCTGAAATCTGTTGAGAATTGAGATAGAATTGTTTCTAACAAAATTGATAATATTCTTGGGTCGACCAATAACATTATTCTCAATTTGTTTAATAAACTCAATCAAAGTTTTTGCTTTGTTATTCTTATTAATTGGAAGCCCTAATTTCTCACCAAGTTGTAATAGATATTTAACTTCAAGAGGAATGTCAATGCTGCTCAAATTAACAAACCATTTTTCAGGTAATGTATCTAGAGACGGTGCATCACTGAATATTTCAGGATTAATGACTATTCTTTCAGAGTCAATACAACTGTCTTGTGAGTTATTACGGTCTGTAAATAAAAAATTGTTAGAATTGTCATTATTATCATTAAAAACAGAACAAACGTAAGAAATAGGCTTAATCTGAGACTTAGACAGTGTACAATTCTTCTGGCGCAACCAATCAATCTTTTTACTAATTCTATGCATTTGTTCTAAAAAATAAGAATTGCTAATATGATCCAGATATTTGAAAAAATCACAATTTACAGAGGCTGGCAAAACATCAAGAACTATATTAGAAAGATTAAAAATATCATTTCTGGTTAAATGTAAGTGGCAGTGAGCATCCTTCAACTCCAATCGCATAATCGTCTTTACATGTTTTAATTGTATCATTTCTAGTTTTCTATAAGAAGCACTATTATACAAAGTAAAATTGTTAGATTTAGTGAGCTTATATAAATGTGGAGGAATTAATTCAAATTTCAGACAAGTATTTATAAATTTGATACGGACCCTAATATTAACGCTCAATTTAATTAGATTACATAATCTTTTAAGAAAATTACAAGTATGAACACCAAATCGATCTCTACTAAAAGCGAAGATAAACGGTATAGATTCGTGATAATAACGCATTATTTCGCCCGCGTAAATTAAAATATTATAATAATAAGGCTCAATAAATTAAAACAAGAACAGAACGAAAAAGGGCTACGAGCCTAAAAATTTATTCGTTATAAAATTAAAATTATTAAGAAGTCACAGAATGAAAACATGTCATTTCGTTATAATATAAACTTTAATTTGCCGGCAATAAACAATAAAACATAAATAAAACCAAAACCAGACGTTTCGATCCCTGTCGGATCATTATCAATGTTATAATACAAAAATAAAACAGTGAAGATAATAAAATATTAGAGTATAAAAATTAAAATTCGCTCACAATCGCAAAACTTGTTATAATATGACTCACAGTATTAATGTAATAAAAACAACGCTCAGTATAACTTGAAACTTGTACAACGGTTGTAGTCAGTAAAAATCTGAACATCTGGTCATGGAATGCGGATTAAAACGAAATTGTATCTGTTAAAACGTATACAAAAATGTTTTAAAAAATATAATATTAAAAGTGCATAAAGCAAGGAAAAGTATAAAACCAAATATAAAAAGAAAAAAATAAGTATAACATTAAATAAATAATCTAGGATTATTAGAAATATAAAAAAAGAATTAATAAATTAATGTGTGAATAACAAAGAAAAATATGAAACATAACAATTATTAACAATTAAAATAAGTAGTGAAAAATACATTATAGATCATATATCAGTATAACATAAAATTGTCTATTGTAAATACAAAATAACATATATCAAATTTAATTATGTAACCACTAAAATAGCTGATATATACCTTGTAAAACGCACTTCCACTTCAACCTGCGCTTACCAAAGATTGTCTTATTCACATTGTCTCTGAACACACTAGAGAGATGACCAATCTGCTCTCATCGCATTGTCTGACAATTAATATTTTTATATTATATTGAAATGCGTTTTACAAGGTATATATCAGCTATTTCGGCATTTATCTTAATCATGGAAATTAAAACTCAAATAATTGTTAAGTTTATATACTCAATTTTGAAAACACTCAAAGGTTTAGGATTTACGCTCATTTAGTACGTGTCATACCCAAGTGTTGAGGGTAACCTTTAGATGTTTAGTGAGTAAACTCAACTTGAGTGTGAACGTTGTAAACGCTCAATCTTTGTGTGTATATACCCAATGTTTGAGTGTAAATACTCAAAATTTAAGTGTAAACGCACAAATTTCAGAGTAAACTCCCAAAATTTAGGGTTTACACCCAAATTTGAGTATAACTGAAATTTTCATAGTTTTTTCCGTAAGGGTAATCCAATATGTTTCTTCATAATATAATTTCTTAAAAAGTGATTTGATTGATTTTTGGTGATTTTGAGATCGTTTGGGTCCTCAATTTTGGAACTGAACTGTGTCAAATTTTAACTTATATTCAGCCATTAATCACAAAGAAGTTTAAAGATGAGATGACAATTATCAGAGTTGATATTTTATTGTAGGATATTATTTGGCACACAGTCCAAAAATTGAGGGCCTAAAAAATTGGTGAAAACTTTTTTACGAATTTACGCCGCTGTCGGGGACATCGTCTCGGACCTGCGCGCGGTGGACCGTTCACTACTCGCAGTGGCAGAAGATAGAAGTCCTGGGGACTTTCATCCTACCCAGATTGGACTTTCTGCTCCGGGGGGCCAGATTGTTTAAGGGTCCCCTCAAGGCCGTAGACTTGAACATCTGACGCACAGTCAAATCCTGGCTTAACCTCCCTCAGCGAGCCAGTGCGGAGGGAGTCTACATGCCCCCTCGTTTGGGAGAATGTGGACTCCTGCCGCTCTCGGACCTCGCCGACGTCCTCACGGTAGCCCACGCGTACCGTATGTTAACGGTGCGCGACGGCGCCGTGAGGGAGTTGGCGTGGGAATCGTTGAGGGGAGTGGTTAGGCGCAGGATCGGCCACGCCCCTAGTTGCGAGGATATCGCCTCCTTCCTATCCGGTTCGCTGGATGGAAGGATGAGGGGTGGAGGGGAGTCTTCGCTCTGGTCGAGTGCGCGGAACGCCGCTCTCAGACAATCTGGGAGGCTGTCCCTGCGGTGGCGATGGGCTGAAGCCACCGAGGAAATGGAATTGCAATGTCAAGGTCCCAGGGGGGCAGCGATTAAGATTCCGCCAGGAGCGCGCGGCCAGGTAGTGAATCGGCTGCGCTCAGCTGTAGCAGAGCACTACGCAAATAGGTTACTTAGTAAGCCTGATCAGGGTAAGGTTTTCGAGGTGTCGTCACGGAGTCGGGTGAGCAATCCGCACTTTATCCATGGCGGCAGTTTCACCCTCTTCGCCGATTGGCGCTTTATACATAAGGCCCGTCTCGACATACTCCCTCTCAACGGCGCACGACGTTGGGAGACAAACGACAAGCGCTGTCGGCGATGCGGTGAAGCATCGGAATTTACCCCATGTGCTCTATCATTGCGGTATCCATTCTGCCGCAATACAGCTGAGGCACAACGCTGTCCTGCACCGCCTCTGGAAGACCACTCGCCTTCCAGGGGTAGTGCGGGTTAACCAGCGGGTGGAGGGCGTCAGCGGCGA
>NW_017295735.1:13448-13999 GCF_001594075.2 Trachymyrmex cornetzi | reverse complement strand
GAAAGATAAGCGCAGGATGCGGCGCGTCGCGTTTCGAACGTTGCGAGTGTCGCGTAATTTATTTTGTGTTTTGTTTTGGCCTCCCCTTTTCATCCTAATAGAGAGAGTGTCCCAATGTCCAATTATTTACTCAATGATACCTGTGATACTGGCGCTATTCGCCTAATATATTGTATATACATGTTTAATTTTTAATTTTTAATTATAATATATATTTATTGACTATTGGACGGGACGCCTCTCTATTGGTTTTAGTTATTTATTTATTTATTCTACGTACTTTTGTACCTTTTACTGCCTTTTAGCTATGCTATTTTAATCTCTACTTCTTTCTACTCTATTCTTTTTCTTTCTTCTTCCTTCTATTTTTCTTCTTCTTTCTTCTCTTAAGTACTATTGTACTCTTCCTTCTTTTAATCTTTTAGCTTTATATCTTTCTATATTTTTTATTATTTATACTATCTGTTTGTGGGGCCCTGACTGTTCGAGTGTGTATGCCGCGTTTGCGATTTTTTGTATTTTACACGAGTATGAATGAGCGCGATATACAC
>NW_017295735.1:12511-13238 GCF_001594075.2 Trachymyrmex cornetzi | reverse complement strand
GGGGGGGGGGGGGGGCACTTGTCCCCCGCATTAAATATATTTTTTATTGGCGCGCGGCATAGCCACTTATTGTTGTACTACCCCAGAGAGGTATTGTCTCTCTGGGGAAATAATCTGAAAAATAAAATTGTGTTGAGTTATAATATTGGCTTTAATTAGGCATGTATATATATCTATCGGTTCTGTGATACACGCTAGTCCGGTTGTTTGTCGAGTGTGAGTGTCCGCGTTTTTTGTTGAGAGGCGATTGCCGTAATTAGCTTATGCGCGCCGTGAGTGAGGTTAAGTGCGAACACGTGGCTGTCTACGCGATCGTAAAATTTTTCCAAGTCCGAACATCCGTACAATTCGTAAAGTCATCGCGATCGGGAGTACGTTATTAAAACTATCTGTTAGTAACCGTTCGCAAAACCGCTCCCGACAGACCTCGTTCCGAAAGACAGACAGCCACGTGCAGTAAATTCAAAGTGCAATACCTAGTGAGTTTAGAGCCGCGGGTGCTTTTAATCATTTAAATCGACTATATTTTTCAAATCTATGCTGTATTCGCTCAGTGGATTCGCTATGGCGAGTGTGCTTAAAATTTTCAATCTTTAGATCCGACTTCTAATTCTTCCAGTCTCTGATTGGTCGACACGAGCCGGCCAATCACGGGCTTCTGTTTTTGGTCGAGGGGGCAGGTAATCTAAAGGCCCCTTTAAATTAACAACAACTAAGCTCGTCACAC
>NW_017295735.1:9699-9919 GCF_001594075.2 Trachymyrmex cornetzi | reverse complement strand
GGATCCGGGAGCGCGGCTCCTCACAGCAACATACAATCTTTGCTTGCGGCTCGAGGCAGTCCCCGCGTCTTGGAAGACCTCCAACACGGTCTTGATTTTCAAGAAGGGAGACCGGAAGGTGTTGGAGAACTGGCGCCCTCTCGCTTTGGGGGACATTGTCCCCAAACTCTTCGCCGCGCTCTTGGCCGACCGACTGACCGACTGGGCGATCACTCACGGG
>NW_017295735.1:8152-8639 GCF_001594075.2 Trachymyrmex cornetzi | reverse complement strand
CTCTCGGACCTCGCCGACGTCCTCACGGTAGCCCACGCGTACCGTATGTTAACGGTTCGCGATAACGCCGTGAGGGAGTTGGCAAGTGTGGGAATCGTTGAGGGGAGTGGTTAGGCGCAGGATCGGCCACGCCCCTAGTTGCGAGGATATCGCCTCCTTCCTATCCGGTTCGCTGGATGGAAGGATGAGGGGTGGAGGGGAGTCTTCGCTCTGGTCGAGTGCGCGGAACGCCGCTCTCAGACAATCCGGGAGGCTGTCCCTGCGGTGGCGGGGGGCTGAAGCCACCGAGGAAATGGAATTGCAATGCCAAGGTCCCAGGGGGGCAGCGATTAAGATTCCGCCTGGAGCGCGCGGCCAGGTAGTGAATCGGCTGCGCTCAGCTGTAGCAGAGCACTACGCGAATAGGTTGCTCAACAAGCCTGATCAGGGTAAAGTCTTCGATTTGTCGTCACGGAGCCGAGTGAGCAATCACTTTATCCGTGGCGGC
>NW_017295735.1:7703-8128 GCF_001594075.2 Trachymyrmex cornetzi | reverse complement strand
AAATGATAAGCGCTGTCGGCGGTGCGGTGAAGCATCGGAGACTTTACCTCATGTGCTCTGTCACTGCGGTATCCACTCTGCCGCAATACAGGCAATGAGGCACAACGCTGTCCTCCCCCGCCTCTGGAAAGCCACTCGCCTTCCAGGGGTAGTGCGGGTTAACCAGCGGGTGGAGGACGTCAGCGGCGATTTGGCGGCGCTACGACCTGACCTTGTGGTCAGGCACGAGCCCTCCAAAAGTGTCGTCATATGCGACGTCACAGTGTCCTTTGAGAATAGATTGGTAGCATTTGATGAGGCCAGGGCGAGGAAACTTGACAAATACAACGCCCTGGTCGAAGAATTACAACGACAAGGGTATCGTGTCGACGTGACGGCCTTCGTCGTCGGCGCCCTCGGCTCGTGGGATCTGATAAATGAGGCGG
>NW_017295735.1:4972-7527 GCF_001594075.2 Trachymyrmex cornetzi | reverse complement strand
TCGCTGAGGAAAGAGCAGAGCAGGATGCGGCGCGTCGCGTATCGAACGTTGCGAGTGTCGCGTAATTTATTTTGTGTTTTGTCTTGGCCTCCCCTTTTTTCAATCTAGCAGAGAGAGTGTCCCAATGTCCAATTTATTATTTATTGATATCTGTGATATTGGCGCTATTCGCCTATTTTATTAATATATATATACTGTTTATTTTAATACATGTTGATTGACTATTGGACGGGACGCCTCTCTGCTAATTTTAATTATTTATTTATTTATCTTATGTACTATTGTATTTTTTTTACTGTTGTATAGCTATGCTATTTTTAATCTCTAATTTTTTCTACTCTATTCTTCTTCTTATTCTTTATTCTATTTTTTCTTTTTTCTTTTTTCTTCTTCTAAGTACTATTGTACTCTCTTTCTTTAAATCTTTAGCCTTTTATCTATTTTATTATTTACATTATCTGTTTGTGGGGCCCTGACTGTTCTAGTATGTATGTCGCGTTGCGATTTTTTTGTATTTTATACGAGTGTGAATGTGCGCGATTTATACTTATTAATTTTATTATTATGTATTATTTTGCTGCGCGCGTTCCTCCGGGACTTTTATTTTTTGACGGCACCTCTGTGATATCCCGGAGGAGCATTAATCTGTGATAACGTATCCCCCCAGCTTGCGTGCTGGGGGGATGATAAATACTTTGATGCGATTGCGAAGACTGGGGAGCTTGCCCCCCAGTCTTTTAGTCTTAGTAGCCCATGCGGGGGGGGGGGGGGGGGCACTTGTCCCCCGCAATAAATATATTTTTTTTATTAGCGCGCGGCATAGCGCGCATACAAATTATATTTGTATCACCCCAGAGAGGTATTGTCTCTCTGGGGAAATAACCTGAATAATAAATGTGAGCTAATTGAGTTATAATTTCAACTTCTTACTGTTAATATTAATTATTGTGAGTTGAATCGATTTGTCACTGCGTGTGTAACAAGTAGCGTCCTCATAAATTATAATCTACATAAAATGGTTACTATGAGGCGTGTAAAAGACCTAGTGGTTATTTCGTGATACATACCTGTAGAGGAATAGTAAGGCATGTTGTAGAGCAAAAAAATACAAGTGCTTAGCTTTCGTATTCTTTGTTTAGTTTATTGAAACCCTTGCATTTTTGCCATATATCCCTCCCCTACGGAATATATGGCAAAAATGCAAGGGTTTCAAAAAGTTTATTTTTTAATACGATTTTCATAGTAGTAGACAGTACAAAGTTTTACTGATATACTTTGTTTATTTTAGACATAGTAAATAATACTTAATAAATTAAGTTTTTGATAGGTGTGGCTTATATACCGGAGTTATCCTATATTGTTGTTGCGAGTTGGCAGTTTTTGAATTAGAGCTCCCGCGCGCGGGGCTAGTTGGATTCGCGCTCACCCATGTCGCCACTACGATTAACGCATGAGTGGCGCTGTAAGTGCATCGAGGTGGCATCTCAGTCGTCGGAAGGAAGACATTTTGTGCCCCTTCTCTCTACCTTCGTTTCCGCCGTGCTGGCGGCAACTGTTAAGTTTGTTTGTTTCTCTCTCTCGAGCGCGTCAGCATAGCGGCGTAACGTTGTTTTCAGAGTCTTAACTACCATTTTGAAAAGTTACCTATTTTGGAAAGTTGCCTATTTGGAAAGTTGCTTATTTGGAGAGTTGCTCATTTGGAAAGTTGCCTATTCGGAAAGTTGCCTATTTGGAAAGTTGCCTATTTGGAAAGTTACCCACAGAAAATTGTAACGGATAATTATCTGTAATTCACGAAGCTTAAGTTAGTTACCCGACGAGACTAGCTCCTCCCCGAGATCTTTGGACAAACGGTGTCTGCCGGCTTTGGATAATTTGGCTTGCCGGACAGACAGCATCTCGGGGACTTCCGGGTAACTCCTGTGGACGCCCTTACGGCACACAAGACGATACGCTTCCCTTGCAATCGACGCCGGCTTGGCCAGACACATTAGTGTACTGGATGAGAACGTATGAATTACTTAAAACGATACAGTTTGGTGCGTACTCATGAAAACTCTTTGAGTTCCAGATTTTTATTAGGCTTAGTCTTACGTATCCGTTTATCATATCGAGGTTCAAAATGTTGCGTACCAAGAACTTGTTGTCGCTTATGATATTAAGTCGTCCGCCAGATGCTCTAATATTTTTATATAAATTATTAATATGTTTTATTGCACACATACTACTCGCCCTAATGGCTTATCTTCCTGCAATTATTGATATTGAAAACCAATTTATGATTTAAATAAATTCGTTTTCTAAGAAAATAGAAAACATTTTCACTAAAGAAAAATTATTCAGTATCTGTCGTAAAACTTTTTTTCAGAATAAATAAAAAATAAGTCTTAGTTATACAATATTGAACAAGAAAAAACATTTAGAGAAAGATATGCTTGCAGGGTGCACGATTTTTCTTTCTTACAACGAAAAGTATAAGAAAGGAAAACTAACAAAAATTCAAGCGATTTATGAATTTTCTTTATTGAATATTTTATTTTTTGTGCTTGTCATAA